>NC_056739.1:1743396996-1743479496 GCF_019279795.1 Protopterus annectens | reverse complement strand
AGATACAAAACTTATTCAAAAATAGATAGGGTCTTTATTTCTAACCAGATGGTAACAGATTTAATTAATTCCAAAATCATTTCATGTCCTGTATCTGATCATAATTCAATTGTTTTTGAATTCATGATAAAAATACTCATAATGTTCAGATCAAAAGGATACCAGCATACTTAACTCAACTAAAAAACTATAAAGAATATATACTTTCAGAAGTAAAACATTTTTAGACATAAATAACACTCCTGAAGTCTCCATTGTTTATGTTTGGGATGCCTTAAAATCATATCTATATGGACAAAGTATCAGATGGTATAATAATAAAAGGAAATCTTGGGATAAGGAATTGTTAGATATTCAAAGTAAATTAGACTCTTATAAACATAATAATAAAGAAAATATTATGGACAAGAAAGTTATTGAAGAAATAAACAAACTAAATGAGAAATACAAAGAAATTTTAACTCATAAAGTTAAAATAACTTTAGAGAAATACAAGTTTTTGTCTTATTCAATAAGCCCCAAATACTTACATAGACTTAAAAATAAAACAAAAGGTTGAATAAACAAAACCATATCAAAGAAATCTTTTCTCTAAGGAAAAGAAGAATGTTTCTAGTATACCAGAAATACTAGATGAATTTAGAAATCACTTTCACAAAATTAACCATAATAATATTAACATGGAACCTAAAGATAAAATAAAGGAGTTTATAACCACAAATATGAATAAAAAGCTTAATAAGCAACAGATTAAACTATTGGACAAGAGTATTTCATATACAGAAGTTATTACACAAATAAATAAGCTTAAATCAAACAAAGCACCGGGTAATGATGGTATTATACCAGAGATATATAAAATCCTTTCTAAAAATACATATTCATTAATACATAAGGTTTTTATTTTGGCCCAAACTGAGTTAATAACCCCCCCCATCTTGGCAATATACATTTATTTCGCCAATTTTAAAACCTAATAAAGATCTAACTAGATGTTCTTCATATCGCCCATCTCATTACTTAATGTTGATTATAAAATGTTTATGAATATCTTTGCTGATAGATTGAAGACAATCATTCCCGGCATTATAGATATAGATCAGACAGGCTTCATTGTAAATAGAAATACTTTTGATAATATAAGAAGAACTTTAACATTAATAGATTTTGCAAATAGGAAAATGAAAGATTTAACACTTATTAGTCTTGATATAAGTTCAGCATTTGATTCAGTAAGTTGGGACTATCTGTTTACCTTAATGAAGTGCACAAACTTCTCGGATGCATTTGTAAATCTAATTGAACATTTATACAAAGGAACGTTGGCTTATATTAAGGTAGGAACATATGTTTCACAAAAATACCCATTCTTAAAGGTACAAAACAAGGATGTCCACTTTCTCCACTATTATTCACTTTAGTAATGGAGCCTTGGGCTAATTTGATCAGAAACAGTACTGACATAGAGGGTTTTGAAATAGATGAAAATACAACATCCAAAATTCAACTTTTGCAGATGATGTTCTAATTACATCAGCAGGATCTAATTCTTCTATACAGTCTCTATTTGATAACATGATGAATTTTAAAAGTATTTCTGGTTTAATATTCAATGAAGAAAAAACTAAAATACTACCTATATATACACGAAAAATATTCTCATTAGTGATTTTACTAAATATGTACCCAATTCAGGTCAGATAACTTATTTAGGTATAATACTATCTAAAGATATTAAATCTATTATAGATAATAATTATAATACCTGTTTTCTTAATATACAAAATCTTTTAATACCTGGAATAATATTTTTTTACTATGGAGGAGAGACTTACAATTATTAAAATGATAATATTCCCCAAGATTTTATACTTAATACAATCAATAATACTTCCACCTACAAAAATAATTATCAAGAAACTGAACACACTAATGTTAAATTTCTTATGGGCACCTAATAGACCTAGGATTGCATTAAAGAAACATACTAATAGCTGGTCTCAAGAGGGTATTTCTTTTCCAGACTTTAATTTATGTACTATCTCTTCTATTGTAAAAGTTATTACTTTATTAATAGATCAGTCATATGTCACAAAATGGAAAGATTATTGGGAGCTAATTAGTATACACTTCATGAAAATCTCCTTAACACATAAAAATATGATTGTAAATAACTCCATGTTATGGTTACTAAAGGAATTTTGTACTTCACCTATTACACCTAAACATATGGTTTGTTACCCATTAAATATTATTATTAGTTATCGTAACTTTATATTCATGCACCCTAAGTATAGGGAATGGAATTTTATTGTATTTCCTATAATGTATACTCAGGGTATGCTTTTGTCATCTACTTCTGAAGGAACTCATTTAGCTATAGATAATGATCTAAAGTACTGGTATCAGTTGATATCTGATAATAAAGTTAAAAATCTAGATTTCTTAAAACAAGAATTTGATCTAAGAGAAACTTGCTGGTTAGAGGTTCAGACCTTTAGACAACATCTCATTAATAAAATAGATTTAATGTCTATAACTGTTAAAGAATCTATTCCAACACTGATTGATTACTTGATATTAAATTTACAACATAAAGTTTCTGATAAAGGTAAACTTTCATACATACATAAAGTTATCAGACAAGAAACTTTTTACAGTGTAGATTCATACTGGAATTATTTCACTTCTATTAATGGGGACCCACCAAACCAACAAGATAAACAATATATATTGGAATCTGCTTATAGAACTACGTCTTCCATTGTCTGGAGACTTTATACATGGAAATTTTTACATAGATCTTTTATACACCTTTGATGATGAATAAAATAAATAATAAAGATAATCTATGTAAGAGATGTAATGTAGAAATTAATGCTGACTGGGCTCATATGTTTTATGACTGTATAAAATTGAAAGAATACTGGAAGTCAATTAATGAATTTTTGCAGGCTCTTTTTACAGATAATTTCATTATTTCTAAGTCTCTTATATTATTCAACACACCTGTACCTCAAAGTGTTAAAAAGTTAAGCTTCCCTTGTTATGGTCTATTCTAGCAGTGGCTAGGAAAATAATAACTAGAAATTGGATTTCAGATACACCTCCTTCGTTCAATGAATTTAAAAATGTTATGAATATAGTGTGCCATATGGAAATAAACACAATCAGGACTAGAACAAATAGAAAAACATCTTATTTTATTGTATGGGATAATTTACAAAATTTGTTAAAAAAATTTTAATTTCAATAGCATGGTATTTTAGTTTAATTAATTGATCTGATTGTAGTGGATGTCTTTGTAAATACTTTAGTTGTTTTGTTGAATATTATAATAATACCTATTTTTAATTACTTGTATAAAATTGTTATGATATTTCTCTTATATGTTAAAACAATAAACCTGTTTTGAAAAAAAAAAAAAGTACTGTAATGCATTATATACTTACCTGAGGCAATGAATCTAATCTCAGCTTCAGGATGGAGAGTTGCCAGGACACTAGAGGACAGTGAGAGGTAATAAGCACCAAATGCAGATGATTTCCTCAAAAATCAACTGATACAGTGACTACACGTGTGACATTTATTTGTAGCAGCACATCTATGGCAATTACTGTTTGGTTGGAGCGATTCAGAGGCAGCTTTTGGTAGTAGTGAATACTGTGGTTCAGTCCTCTTCCACTGCTCCTTCCAAAAATGAGACTTTTCCTTTTATCTGTGCATTTGTGTACTGCACTGTCCACTGTACATTTGTGTACTGCACTGTACACTGTGCATCAGTTAAAATGATTGGTCATATTTTTCCCCGCCACATCATTTGATTTTAATGTATGTTAAACAGTAATGTTTATTTTGTACAAATGAACTTGTCCTTTGCTTTTGACATGCAAAATTGAAAAATTGACAGTAATTTACAAAATATTTTCTTGGACTCCATAACCACCACAAAGTTAAGTTGCATTCCTTGTACTGAGGTGCTGCTTTGATGGGTTGTGCATGTGGCTGGTTGGTAAAGGAGATTGTCAATCACTGAAACCATTCTTCATTGTGTGTTAAATGCATGTGTTTTAAATAAATTAATTAATTAATTAATAAACAAATAATAACCCATTGTGTTTCTATGCAAGATAATATGTATAATCTGAAGTGATGATGTAGGGGTAGAGATCAAATGGAGGGAGAAATGGTGAGGAAGCACATTTTAAATGCCTATATTTTGCACAAGTAGAGGGGAGGACTCAAGTTTGCAGGTCATTTCCTCACTTGCTGGCAATGCAGCCTCTGATTACTGGACTTGAATAATTTCCTTGTAATGGGGAGCTAACTGGATGGCTGCCATGTAGATAGGCATAACTGATGTGGTTATGAGCACATTCAGCTTTTACCTATATACATATATATATATATATATATATATATATATATATATATATATATATATATATATGGTTTTCTGTGTTATATTAGCTAATCCCTTAACTGTTAGTGGTGGTGAATTATCTTGGTACCCAAAGATAAAGCTAGAAGAGCAAGAAGCAGAGTTATGTTTTCCTTTTACCTTCATATCATTAAAAACTACATTTTCACTTTCAGATCATTTTCCTTACTGGTGTTCTTTTCTATGGTGGGCTTCTCATCTTCTCTCATCGTAGGCTGTGTCTGGGGCAGTACAGCTTCTGTGGGATTTTCTACATTCAGAAACTGCTGGAAGTATTCCTTCCATCTGCCTTTGAGGTTCTGTAGACTGATGAGCAGGTTGTTGCTGACATCTCTTACTAAGGGTTTCTGACTATCTTTCTTTCTGTATTTGCATTGCAACCTGATAGTTTTTTGTCCCATATATTGACTTACTTTCCAGAAGCTGGTAAAGTGCCTCTGATGACTTGTTCTTTGCTATTGCAACTGCTCTTTCAGCCTCTTTGTTAGCTAACCATTATTCCCTCTTAGCCTAGTCCATACTTTGTCTCCTATGTTTTCCCACAGTCTTACTTTTGATGACTTCCTGGACTTCTCCATTCCGTCACCAGCTGTCTTTATGTACCTTATTTCCTTACCTAGCTCGGCCACATATCTGTTCTTGTAGTCCTCACACATGCTATTTTGAGACACTGCTATTCTTCTTCACCTCCATTCAATTCCACCCATTTCTTCCTCTTCTTGGGGTGCTAGAGCTCTGAGTAATTCCTTGAACTGTTGTACTTTCTCTCCAGTCAACTTCCAGGTCTTCAGCCTGGTCTGTGTCTGTAATGTCTTCTCTAACCACTGCTTGCAGCTATTTGTGGCAACCAGTGGTTTATGCTGTGGGCTGACAGTTTCACTGGCGAGGAATTTGCAATCACTGATTCTATCCTAGTGCCCTTTCCCTTACTAGGAGGAAGTGTACCTGAATTGCATGTTGGCCACTCTTTTACATGATCTTGTGACTCTGTCTTTTTTTATCACTATCTCTCTGAACCATGTGTTGGCTACTTGCAAGCCATTTGCCAGACAGAAGTCTAGAATAGCCTCTTGTTTATTCCTGCTGCTCCACCCATGGTGGACCCAGGGAGCCCTCCTACCCTGTTCTGATATATATATATATATATATATATATATATATATATATATATATTTATTCAAGTCACCCACAGCAATTCCTGCTGTCATGCTTTATCTAGTAGGTTCTGTAACTGCTGTCTGAATGCACTCTTCATTACTAACACAACCCTGCTGTGGAAAATAGGCTGAGATTTTGAATACTGTGCTATCATTCGGCTTGAGTCTGATTGCCATGAGTCTATCATTAATTCTGATGACATCTCTTACTGTCTTCTGAAGCTTCTCCCTCACCGCTATTTACACACCTTTTCTAGTCTATCCTACTGAGTAGTACCCAAGCCAAGTGTCTTTGCTGCAGTGCCCTTCCATCTTGTCTTTTGGATACATAGGATGTCCAGCTACCTTCTTACCATTATGTCATCCACTTCCAAGCTGTGTCCTGTCAGTGAACCTACATTGTGTTTAGCAATTAGATCATGTTTGACATGTTGCTTGGTTTATGTACAGCTTTCACTTACAAGAGCTGCCCAGGTAACCCAAGCTCAGCAACTGGCTGCCGGCCAGCCATTAGCTTATGACCAAGGGCTGCTGGGCTTTTTATGGTAAACACCCACCTGGTTGAGGTGTTCAACACTTTTTAGAAATGTCCATGGTTTTAATGCAAAATTTAGGTCTGATCTTTGTTCTCTGACTGTTGGCATTGCTCAACCGGATATTTTGGACAATATTTCTGCCTGTTTAACTTCTGATTCTTATTGTAACCAGAGGGATGGTTAGGTGAGATAACATGAATTAATACTTTTAAACAGATTAGCCAGATAAGTTTGACATATTTGCTTGTCTTATTGTATTTCTGCTTATACTCAGTAGTTTCCTGAGTGAGATAAAGGTAATTACTTGCTGACTACTACCATAGCATGGATCTACCCTATATTTTGGTTATTTTTCTTTGCTTTGTCAGTCATGTGAGGAATTTAGGTGGGAGGAAGGGCTCATTAATATCTAAGTGATATAGTCTTTTACTGAATTACACAGGTCTTGTCCTTACTGATGATAATGAGTCTGTGTTACATAACAGCTGCACAAGGTAATACAATGAATGCCTATTCAACAGGTTCTGTGGAGCAATTATCACCTGTGTCTGAGCATGCTTAGCTTTGCAGTAATGAAGTGCAGGTCATTATCAGATTACCACTAAGTGCAGTTACAATATATCACCGAGTCATTATCACTCTGGCTGACCAAGTTCACAGACAACTCCAAGCTGGGAGCCATTATTAACTCCACAAGTGATGTAGACATCCTACAGAAAGGCTTCACTGAGACCAATGACTCATGTCAAAACCATGCGTTGTCATCCCCTTTGGCAAAACTCAGTTCCCACTAATTACCACATAGATGAGAGCCCACTGAACACTGAAGGTGTTATAAGAGATCTGGGGACACAGGTTGACAGCAACCTCTCCTTTGACCACCACTTGTGTGAATGCAAATGGTACAGGAGAGAATGAAGAGTGTATGAATGTAGAAGTGACTACTTGTGTGTATGAGAGCACGAACGGTACAGGAGAGAATGAAGATTGTGTCTATGAATGTGAATTATTTTCTGACTTGGCATATGCTAGTGGATGATCTTCCAGCTACCTTCCTAAGAAACTGCATAGATCTTCTCAGCTAGGCAGCTATGTAGTACAGTGGCTCATGTGCCCCCCCCCCCCCCCCAAAACATGATCTATACTGATCAGTGCTCTACCCGGAAAACATAAATAAATAAATGCACTCCTGCAGACTATTACTCTGTAGATGTTGAGATCTGAAGAGGTACTTTTGCTGGCAGTAGATTTAAGTTGTCGGTGTTTCCGTGAATGCAAGCAAGTCTTATTAGTAACATTACATCCATGGCAATACTACATTTCTTTTGTTTGACAGTCTTTGTGAGCAGGTTCTAACTACTGTTTGTGTATAAATTTGAACAGAAATGTAACTGTGCTGTGTTTGATTGAACCTTAGTATAATGCATACTACTAAAGGGTCATGGTGGAGAATTTTTCATTTGGTTCTTGTGCATACTTGGACATACTACTGAAGCATACCTCTAAACTCTACTGATTTTCGCAGAATGTCTTGATTTTTGCCTCATGTTTTTGGTCCGTCTGACATAAAATAGTGTTTTTCTGGCAAATTACTAATTACTAACTGACTTAGATACGCACTATCATTTTCAGTGTTGGAAAGGTCAGTGTCTGCTGAACAACTTTCGCGTTTACATTTTTAATCTAGCTATTATGGTTAAAGAGTTATGATCACTTGTTTTCTGTATGGTATTACAAATGGATTATCTGAAAATGAGCTCAGGCTGCACTGTTGTTCCTGTGGTGGAAGTAAGCAAGCAGCATTTTCTGAGCTGCTCCAGAGTGAATGAGTTAAACTCATCCACCTTCACCAACTCTACTCCCTGTCTCTTCATCATTCCTCTATCCTCCCTCTCATTCACATACATATATTCTTAGTCCTGCTGACCTTCATTCCTCTCCTCTCTAGAGCATATCTCCACCTCTCTAGGGTCTCCTCAACCTGGTCCCTACTCTCACTACAGATCACAATGTCATCTGCAAACTTCATAGTCCACGGGGCCTCCTGTCTGATCTCGTCTTTCAACCTGAAAATAAGAAAGGGCTCAGAGCTGATCCTTGATGTAATCCCACCTCCACCTTAAACGCATCCGTTACTCCCACTGCAGACATCATCACTGTCACACTACCCTTGTACATATCCTGTACCACTCTTACATACTTCTCTGCCACTCCTGACTTCCTCATACAATACCACAACTCCTCTGGTCAATGTTTTGCTTAAATAGGGTTAGGGACTGACTCAGCTTCACATGAATGGGGAGCCTGTTCCAGAGCATGGGAATCCTTTGAGACACCTATCTGTCTTACCAACATGTCCTATTTATGTCACAAGCAACATTTAAAGTCTTGGATGTAGTGGTTCTGATGCTGTTCATTTTGCGGATTTGCAAAAGGTCTATTAGAGCTAGATCTGAGGATGCCTTGTATGCCAGGCATAGATTGCTTCTTAGTAATCTGTAAGAAATGGAGTATAGATTTGGGTCTTTAAGGCAATACATATAGGACAATGTGTTTATACCCTGGATTTTCTTGGTAAGGAACTTTTGCGGACATTCCAACAGTTGCATATATATGTACACACATATATATATATAAGGCATTTTACTTGATGATGGGTCTAATAGTGGTTGAATAAAGTGGTATTGTGACTCCCTTGGGCCTGGATGCCATGCCATACCATGCCCTTTCTTATAAGTTGGACAACAAAGAATGATTTTTCTAACTACCTTGGCCACATGTTGGTCAAAGGCCAGACTACTGTATATATATATATATTCCCTGATCCCTGAATACTGGGTCAGCTCTTAGGGTTGTCTTATAGATGGAGTAAATATCCTGGGTGGCAATTTCCCAAAAGACACTATAATGCATTTCATGGCAATGAGTTTTAGTCTGTGATTTTGGCATCAGTCATTTGTCTGTGTTAGACCCTCTTGTAACATGTTAGTTTCATGGGGGTAATCTGATAGCTTCCAACTGCAGTCATGTGTGAACCTGGTCAGCCAGAGGACCTTGACATTAGCCTTTAACTCACAGAAGTAGATGCCAAATATGAGCAGTCCCAGCACAGAGTCTAGAGGTACCATGCTGGTGATTGGTCGCTTAGTGGAGTGATATGACCAGTTCTGACTTCCTGGCTCCTGTCTGTGAGCCAGCTGACAATCCAGCAAGTTTTGTATGGTTTTATAGGTTCATAGGACGATACTAGGCTATTTGCCCGGAGACCATTATAAGCCTAGCCAAGAATTTCACCCATGTTCCCTCAAAGTCGGCACTTGTTTTCCCTGTCCAGCAGGGACACAGGTGTGATCCCAGGGGTATATTTTGTGTTTCCCATCCAGTCGTCTAGATTCCTCTTAAAGAGGGCTAGTGAGGTACTCTGCTTGACATGGATAGGGAGTCTATTCCACAGATGGGGGAGTCATTGAGACACAAATCTAACCTGCTAACAAGTTCTGTTAATGTCACAGACCAGGTTGAGACCTTGCATGTGGGTTGCACGAGTGGAGTTTGACTTATGGATATGCAGCAACTCCATCAAGGCTGAGTCTGAAACGACCTTGTATGCCAGACACAGGTCACCTCTGAGCAGTCTGTATGAGACTGAGTAGAGGGAGAAGGCTTTTAGCCTATCTATATAGAATCGGTGTTTGAGACTCTGGATTTTCCTGGTCAGGAACCTCTGTGGTCTGTCCAACTACTGCATGTGCTTGACAAGGTACTTGCCAAAGGGGGCATTTTACTCGATAATGGGTTTGATAAAGGAGGAGTACAGGGATGTTATGACCTCCTTCTTCCTGGATGAAATACCCTTACCATGGGTATAATGGAGGCAACATGGTGGTCAAAAGTCAGGTTGCTATCAACCTGGGTGCCCAAGTCCCTGACAACTGATTGTGTGCTTAGTAGATTATTAATGTGATAATTATTGGGGACACCATTTTCCCCAAAGGGGGTAATGATGCATTTCTTGGCATTCAGTTTGAGGTCATGCTTCTGGCACCAGTCATTAGTTTGGTTAAGGACCTCTTGGAGGATGTTCACATCACTAGGGGAATTTATGACAGTGCCCGGCTTACAGTCATCTGCAGACTTGGGGTGCCACAGACCACTGGTTTTGGCTTGCACCTAAGAAAAGTAAATCCCAAATAGTAGAGGTTGCAAGACCAATCCTTGGGGTACACCGCTTGTTAAGGGTCTACTACTACAGGTGGCTTCCCCTATTTTGACTGAGTGGGTTCTATCAGTGAGCCAGTTATCTACCTTTCTGGTAACATATGAGTTGCTGGCTAGCTGGGAGAGTTTATCTATTATGCCTGAATGGAGAATAGTGTTGAAGGCTTTGGCTAGATAAAGGTAGGCAGTGTGCACTGTCTTGCCCTCATTCATAGCTGTGGTGACCGTTTCGAAGTAAATTCAAGTATTTAAACGAAGTGTATCTGATTAACTAAATCACTTTGAAGAGGTTCCTGACTGAGCAGTGATGAAAGCTTGTGCATATAACCTAGATTTTTGTGTGGAATAAATCTTTGTGCTTGAAATCTACTTGGTGATATCGTTTAACTTTTTTATCTGCATCAGCTGCTCTCCAGCTCCGTGTGTGCCATTTTTTACTCATTAGTTTATATTTTGTGATTTTTTTTCTGAATTGATGGCTTCTGGCACCGAGGAGGGAGCTTCACTGATGCTATTCAGCCAAACACTGGCTGAGCTGAATAGTTCACTTGGCAATCTGACACAACGTTTGGATATTCTTGAAAGAAGACACTTAGAATTGAACAGTCAATCTACTTCCTTAGTGGAACAGGAAGTACATGCCTCCAGAGCTCAAACAAGCAGCAGAACACAACAGCTCATTTCTGGGCATGAAAATGGACTTAATTTTGAAGGTTTTTGGCCATCAGTATCACAAGAACAAAGGGAACTAAATCAGAATGCTGGCGACTGGAATTTAAGCAGAATAAACAGCTCTGTAAGCAGATGAGAATCCATGAATATAACTGAGTGGCTGCATGTGGATCCAAGTTTTTTGCCTGAAAATGAAACTGCCCCTGTAAGTGACAACTATTTTAATAGTTTACAAAAGTTAGATAGTCTGCTCTTGAAAGTCAAGAAACCACAGATGGACAATATGTATTTTAAAGAATGCTTACGCTTAAAAAATTGTGCCCAAAGGGCTTAGAATGTGGCATTTTCCAATAGGCTTGATTTGTAATTCTCCCTTTCATAAAGAATTGCTTAACATGTTTGACCGTCATGGATTTGAATATTTAGAGTTGGTTATTAAACATAACCAAGCTGACATTGCAACTCTTAGTAAAGAAGCTGAGGACCTGGATAAAGTCATTGTCAACAATTCATCACATATGAACAGTTTATATGAATATAACCGTACTTTCAAAAGTATTGAAAGTCAACTGGAAGGTATAAAAAAATCATAAAATAAAAGAGATTGAAAGGGATAGAGTGGACTATGTCAATAATTCTGCCTACCCAGAATCTCCATGTTCACAAATGTGGGGTAGTAGGCACATGAATAATTTGGCAAATTATGAGAGTGATGGTGAAAATGATTTTTTAGATCAACAGGAAGAGTTCCCACCACTGATGCGTTCGGAATGCCTGAGAGCCAAGAACAATCAGAACATGTTCCACCAAGAAGCCCCTCAAACGAACTGGGGGGGGAGGCAATTACAATCATCAGAGGGGGAACTACAGAGGGAGGAACCATACTTGGAACTAAATTCTAGATCATATCCTAGAATTATTGAAAACTTTACTAAGGACTTTAAAGTATTCAACTATTCTGATGTACCTATTTGTGAGGAATTATATGACATTTTTTCTAAGCGTCTAACTTTTGTACCTGAGCAAAAGCTAAATATAACTCCGAGATTAGTAGACATAAAATTATATGTTAGAAAATTTAATTTAAATATGTTGTTCCATAATGTAAGTTACACAAGGAACCCCTTATATGTATCTAGCACCTACAACCACTTCATACACCCCTCCCTACAGTTATTTGAACATCTCTGTGAAATTGATCTTCGTAGTTTAGGAACCCGGAATCCTATGAATGTACCTCAGAATTTGTCTAGTGATGAGAATGAATTATTAAGGTCCATTCAGTATAATAGGGCGATCAGGGTCATGAAACCAGACAAGGGGGGGGATTGCTATTATGAGCATGGAACTTTATAATATAAAAATGTAAAACATACTTGAAGACTGTTTCTATAAAAGGGTATCACTTAATTAATTTAATGGGGCATTAAGGAAAATAAAGATTGAAATTAACAACCTTTTTTATAGAGGGGAGCATTTCTTTAGAAGAATTGAATTACATGCTAGTACCCCACCCAAAAGTTTCTTGTATGTTTGGTTTGCCTAAACTACACAAAGACTTACATGACCCCTGCCCCCCCCCCCCCATGAGACCCATTGTAGACACCCATGGTTTTGTCATACAACCCATAGCAAAGTACTTGGATATCAAATTAAAGAATTTTGTATCTGAAGAGAAGAGTGTATGCAAAGATTTGTGGGACTTTCTACAAAGAATTAATCTGTTGGAATATACTGAAGGTGGTTATTTCATTACTATAGATGTAAAAAAACCTCTATACCAATGTTAAGTTGTCAATCTCGCCTTCATTCTTGCTGGATGGGTTCGGAGCCGATCCTCGGCTCCGACTCGGCACTTGCTTTAGCTTGAGAACTCCTTTTACCAGCTCGAGGCAACCCTATATCCCATGATGCAAGGCAGAACTACCTCAGATCTCGTTTGCCGCTTAGCGAAAGAGGTCTCCTTTTTGCCAGCTGAGGTAAGTTGATATTTTCAAAAAGCTTAGTCAGGGATTTATTTCTCCCTTATTCCCCTTTTTATAGTGTGTAGTGTTTCTACAGCCCACCCTATTTCCCTTATAGTTAAAAACTTTTAAATTCTTTTTATAATTCTAAAAGAGTTTTCAGTTAGGCCTAGACCCCCTTGCTTAATCCTTACCTGTGTGTCTGTGTGTTTGGGGATTAATTGTGTGATTGTTGGGGTGTGTGTGACTTTCTTCCTCTAGGACTATGTCTAAGGAAGGCAAGGTCTCAGGCTTCAAGAAGTGTGACTCATGCTGTCAGAAAGTGTCTCTGACAGACGGTCACACTTCTTTTGTTTACTGCCTGGGGCCTTTGCACATGCAGGACTCCTGTGCTTTGTGTCACTCTTTTAGCCAGAGAGTCCTGCAGGAAAGGAGGAATAAATTGATCCTCCGTGGCTTGCTTAAGCCAGAAGGTTCTCCCTCTAAAACAGGGTCCAGTAAACCTTCTAAGCCTCCGAAGGTTCAGGCTACAGTGTCTAAGCCTCCTCCGGTGGCTCCGGCTCCGTCGGAGCCGAGATCGGCTCCGGCTGGAGCCGATCTTTCTGCTTCTAAAGTAGTGGGCTCGGCACCGATCGGTTCCGACACCCAATCTACTGTTGCCTTGTCGGCTTCGGCTGGAGCCGACACCTTATCCAGTATCGGAGCCGAGAAACCTTCGGCTCCATCTGGAATTCAGGGGACTTCGGCTCCGATGACTTCGTCCCGAAAGAGATCTCGGTCCCCTTCGTTGGAGAGTATCCACTCGGCTCCGGGGTCTCCTCTTTTGTCGGAGCGGAGTCATCGGAGCCGATCTTCGAGATCTTCCAGGCTGTCTGACCACGACTTGGAGAGGGTGGTAAGCAGGCTTTTAAAGTCGCAGGCACTGGCCCAAATGCTCCATAGCCCGTCTCAGCAGACTTCGGCTATTACTTTACCCCTTGAACTTCCTCCTCCGACTCCCCACCAGAGTTCGGAGCCGGAGCTTCTCGGGACAGCGACTGTTTCGGCGCTGGAGCCGATACATCCCTCTTCGGCTCCGTCGTCTTCGGCTCCGATCTCTTCCATGAGACCTTCCTTGGAGGGATCCGGTCGTCGAGGTTCCCTGGTCGGCTCCGAGGGGGCTAGTGGCATCGGACCCTTGTCCGACCCCGCTCTCCCTCTCGGGGCTTCGGCTTTGGTAAGCTCGGCACCGACATCGGCCTCGGAGCCTTCCCTCTCAGTGGAGCTGGGAATTCCTGTTTCCTCGGAACGGGGATATTCCAGTCTCCCAGGGAGGGGAGCCTTTGAGGTGATGAGGAGTGTCCTGGCACCTGAGCCAGGTCAACGGTCCATCCCTCTAGCTCCTCCCTCTTCAGTGCCTGTAGACGCCTCTTGCCAGCCTCTTGCTCTCAGGCCCAGGGATCCATCGCCCTAGGTTTCCCCATTGGGAATATCTTCCTCTTCCGAGGTTTCTCCTGATCCTGCAGGGGAACCCCCTCAGAAGAGGACGCGTAAGAGGAAACACACAGACTCCCCTGAGTCTACTACATCTGATACCGACTTAGATGAGTCGGAGGGTTCCCCACGATCCCCCTCTGAGGATGTCTCCTTTTCAGACATCCTTGAGCTCCTCAAACAGAGGGGGAATTGGCCCTCCATTGACCCCTCCGAGGATGAGTCGGTATACCTGGAGGCTTTTGGATCCCGACCCTCCACCTCCTGGGTGTCTCCGCCTTTTGACCACTTATGCAGGTAGTGGCTCGGAAGGCATGGGCAGCTCCAGATTCTGTGGAACCTGTCCCCAGGAGACCATCCAAGTTTATTACGGCCCCTACGGACAAACAGTTTCTTTCCAAGGGCGTCTCTGTGGATGCTATGGTGGTGGCGGCCACTAAGAAGGAACTTGCGGATCCTTCAGTACCTGTCCATCCTCCTAACAAGGATTCTAGGACCATGGACAGGTATGGAAAGCGGATGTTTTCTTCAGCGACCTTTGCTATGCGTTCTCTGAACTACCTTTGTCACTTCACCAGGCTTCAAAGAGATATTCTCAAGGAACTAGGTGAAGTGGTCCAGGATCCTTCTGCTGCTGGGGCTCAAGAAAAGATTGCCTCACAGCTAGCAATCCTGAATTCCTTATCTAACTCCTCCATGCGACTCATATCCTATGCGGCCGATGGAGCGAGCAGGGCCGCAGGCACAGGAGTGGCTCTTAGACGTCAAGCCTGGATGCGGCTTTGTAATTTTACGGACCCCTTTAAGGCGTCCTTCACCAATACCCCCTTTGACGGTTCGGCTTTGTTCGGACCTCAGGTGAAGGATACCTTGACCAGGTGTGAGCAGGACGGTAAAACTCTTTCTGCCGTTGGAGTCCATTTTTCCACCCCTTCTAGACCATATCCCAAGGGTCAGAAGGGAGGAAGATGTGGTTCCATAAAGCCCAAGGAGCTACACGGACACACGTGGTCAGTTTACCCCAGAGGCGGAGGGGTAACAATAATAGACGCCCTAGAGGCAGGGGGGGTCCTCAGAACCAGGGCAACAGGGAGTCTCTTCCTGAGAAGCCCTTTCAGCACCCCTGAGGTGTTGCCCGACTGTCCACCCTTGGAGGCAGTCGGGGGAAGGATTTCGCTGTACCCAGTAGCCTGGCATTCCCTTTCACAAGATATGTGGGTACAGTCGATCATATCCGAGGGTTACAAAATCCCCTTCAAAAGGTATCCCGTACCTCAACAATCCCTTCCAGATATCTCACCCGGTCAAAGGGATTTGGCAGAACAGGGGGATTTGGCAGAACAGGAGGTTTCAAAGCTCCTAGGAAAAAGAGCCGCCCAGACTGTTCCGGCAGACCAAGTAGGATCCGGCGTCTACTCGAGATTCTTTTTGGTCCCCAAAAGGACGGGAGATTGGAGACCAATATTAGACCTGAGCAGTCTAAACAGATTTGTCAAGAAGGCAAGATTCCGGATGGTCACGCTTCAGTCCATTCTGCCCTTTCTGGGCAAGGACAACTGGATGTGCTCTATAGACCTTCAGGACGCGTACTATCACATAAAGATTCACAGGCGCTCCAGAAGGTTTCTCCGCTTTCGGCTAGGGACCAGTCATTACCAATTCAGAGCCCTGCCCTTTGGCCTCACTTCAGCCCCAGAGTGTTTACCAAATGCATGGCAGTGGTCACAGCTCATCTGAGACGTCAAGGATTCCAGGTGTTTCCTTATTTAGACGACTGGCTCCTCTCCACCACCACCAGGTGTCAGCTTCTTCAGACCAGAGACTACACTCTGCAGCTTTGCAGGAGTTTGGGAATTTCAGTGAATTTCGAAAAGTCTTCTCTGCGGCCTTGCCAGTCTATCACCTTTATAGGCGCAGAATTAAACACCGTCAAAATGTTAGCCAGACTAACAGATCAAAGAATTCTGGACATCCAAAAATTCGTTCGGATTCTATTGCAGAGCAGCAAGGTAAAAGCCAGATTGATACTAAAGGTTCTAGGTCTTATGGCTGCGGCCATTGTTCTTCTACCACTGGCTCGCTTCCACATGCGTCTTCTGCAGTGGATGTTATTCACTCAGTGGTCGTTCCACAGTCTTCCGATGAGGCACGAAATCTTAGTCACACAATCGTGCAGAACTCATCTGAACTGGTGGATATCTTCCCCTCTTCTTCATCAGAGCCGACCCTTTGTTCCCCCTCCTCCAGTTGCCACAGTTACTACGGATGCCTCTCTGATCGGGTGGTTGGGGCATTATCAGGGCAGGATGGTCCACGGGACGTGGCAACCCATAGAATACCATCTGCACATAAATGTCCTGGAGATGAGAGCGGTGCTTTTAACGTTGCAAGCCCTCAACGACTTTCTTCCCACGGGGACTATTGCAGTACAAACGGACAACATGTCCGTGGTCTGGTACATCAACAAGCAGGGCGGGACCAGGTCCTATCCGTTGTGTCGAGAAGCTCTCAGACTTTGGCAATGGGCAATCTCCTCTCATCGGTTTCTGATAGCAGCGCACATCCCCGGCAGGTCCAACCTCTTGGCGGACAGGCTGAGCAGATCCATTCTCATGCCTCACGAGTGGTCTCTCAATCAATCTGTAGTGGATCAGATTTTTCTGAAGTGGGGCACACCTTATTGCGATCTTTTTGCTACACCCCAAAACAACAAGTGCCCCGATTTTTTCACCCTCTTTCCCCTACCAGGCCAGCCCCTGAGAGACTCTCTAACCCAGGATTGGCCCCGGGGACTTCTGCGCTTTTCCTCCCTTTCCCTTGATTCCACAAGTCATTCAGAAAGCCACCGTTTTGAGGGCCAAGTTGATTCTCATTGCCCCTTACTGGCCTCGACAAATTTGGTTTCCGTCTCTGCATCGTCACCTCCTGGTGCAGCCCTGGCATCTGGACCCAGTTCCGGATCTCTTGATCCACCAGTCGGGTCAACAGCACCGGGCCATTCATTCTCCCAACCTTACTGCTTGGTTGCTCCACTTCCTTCCCTAGCCAGGCTTCCGATGATCTCTGATTCAGTCAGAGACATCTTAGTGTCTTCTTTAAAGTCATCCACCAGAACTGTTTATGCTAGCAAGTGGCGACGTTTTTCTATTTGGGCAAATTCCAGGAATATTGATCCCTTTACTGCTCCTGTGCATTCTGTTTTAGATTTCCTGGCTGAGGTTTTTCAGTCAGGATCTTCTTCATCTACAGTTAAAGTTCAACTGGCTGCTATTTCCAAGTATCATGTTGGCTTGCATGATAATAACATTATGTCTCATAGATTATGCAAGGCCTTTCTGAGAGGAGTTTTTCTCCTAAAGCCGCCGATAAACCATCCTCCTCCGCAATGGGATCTAAATTTAATGTTGGCATCCTTGATGTTACCTCCCTTCGAACCGTCTGCTTCATGTTCTTTGAAATTATTGACCTGGAAAACTATATTTTTACTGGCTGTCACTTCAGCAAGAAGGGTTTCCGAGATTCAAGCTCTCTGCATCCGTTCCCCTTACTTGGTTTTTCATAAGGACAGGGTATCCTTAAGAACGAACCCGTCCTTTTTCCCCAAAGTTGTGTCTCAAACCAATATTAATCAATCCATAGATCTACCAGTTTTTTTTCCCAAACTATTCTGACAGAGCTGAACAAAAGCTTCATTTTTTGGATGTCCATCGTCAGCTCAGGTACTATTTGCATAGAACGAAACAATTCAGGAAATCGGACCAATTATTTGTCTCCTATGCAGAAAACAGGATAGGTCTCCCAGTGTCTAAAGTGACCTTATCCAGATGGTTGTCTTCCACCATTTCCTATGTGTACTCTCTCAGAGGCAAGCAACTATCTTCTAAACCGAAAGCACACTCAACCAGGAGTCTATCCACTTCTGCAGCTTTTCAGGATAGACTACCTATTGATACCATTTGTGCAGCAGCTACTTGGGCCACTCCTCATACCTTTGTCTCTCATTACAAATTAGACTTGGCCTCCAGAGACAGGGCCAGTTTTGGTTCCACAGTTCTCAAGAGTCTGTTCCATTGAGCCACCCGGGATACAGGTGCTAGGGACGCGGTCCCATCCAGCAAGAATGAAGGCGAGATTGACAACTTAACATTTAGAAGTTATGTACCTACCATAACGTTCCATGTTAGTTGTCTTCTCTCGCCTTCTTTCTTGCGTCCTTCCCCCTGGCCTGGACAGATCTTGAAGAGTTCCTATCACGATGTTTCCTCCTGAGCCTTCTTTAGAGGACTCTTTATTATGGACTTGGGTTTCCTAAATATGTTAGGTTAGTCCTTAGCAGGGTAGGTTAGCTACCAAACGAGATCTGAGGTAGTTCCGCCTTGCATCATGGGATATAGGGTTGCCTCGAGCTGGTAAAAGGAGTTCTCAAGCTAAAGCAAGTGCCGAGTCGGAGCCGAGGATCGGCTCCGAACCCATCCAGCAAGAAAGAAGGCGAGAGAAGACAACTAACATGGAACGTTATGGTAGGTACATAACTTCTAATTATACCTCACAAGACAGGGGTAGAATGGTTTTGTGAATATTTCTTGGAAAAGAATATACCACAGGTAAAAATTTATAAATTTGAACACCTATTAAGTATTGTCTTGCATAACAGTTTTATTTTATTTGATAGGGAGTACTATTTGCAAACAGAGGGTGTCTCAATGGGTTCAGCTTGTGGGGGGACATATGCTAACATTGTAATTGCAGTGGGAGAAAAAAATACTTATTTAGTTCAAACTATTTCTCCCACTGCACGTTATTTGAGATTTTTGGATGACTTTTTTATGTATTGGGAGGGGCCAGGAGAGATTATACCCGAGTTCCTAGAATATCTAAATGGGTGTACCCCTTTTCTAAAATTCACGCATACAGTTGGAGTTGATGAAATACCATACCTAGATGTGACTCAGAACTCAACTGAAGCAAACAGTGCAGTAACCATAAAAGTTCAACTAGAAAAGAAAAAGCAGCAAATGCACTATGTGCAACATTCTGTCTCTGTGTCTTGGGAATTTACCTCTATTCAACGCTCATAACAGTCCACAACACCTTCAATGAAACCAAGTAGAAGTGAACAAAAGTTTATTGTAATGCCAACAAACAAAGAATGGTTAAGCGCTTTCACTTGAATAAAACAAGCGTTTTACATTTCAGTAGTTCACATCCGTTTAAATAAAAGAAAGCCGTAGTAAAAGGTCAATATGTAAGGGCTGCATGGATAGTTTCTGAATTTGAAAGTTTTTTGAATGTCTGTGACCATCTTAAAGACATGTTCCAGAAGATGGGATACCCTATTTCACTAATAAATGATGTGATGTTAGAAGTGGTAAATAAAAGAGAGAGGGGGCACTTTAAGCCTTTATTATACCAAAAACAAGAAGAAGAAATAAGAGGGAATGATAGGGAGGTTGTGAATAGCACTGTTATGTAACCCCAGATTCAAGAAACCGGTGAAAATTTTGAGATATCTGAGGAGAGGAAATTTAACAGTGCATTCATTACAATTTTTAATAAAAACAGTAAGAGTGTAGCTGACATCTTGTTTAAAAATTGGGTGGTATTAACCAGTAATAGAGACACCAGAAATATAGTGGATGAATCTCCTAACATCGTATATAAAAAGGGTAGATCTATGAAAAACTTTTTAGAATATACAAAAGTAAACCCACAAAATGGATACGTGAAAAATGTGGTGCATGTAACTATTGTTGTTATATTCATGAGAGCAGTTCACTTAATATTAACAATACCATAGTAAAAATTACCAGTAGATGTACATGCACGACAGAAAAAGTGGTATATTGCTCAGTTTGCACAAAATGTCTTATGTTTTTATATAGGGAAAACAGAGCAGAAACTAAAAAGCTGAATTTATGAACATGTAAGAGCTATAAGGAATAAAAAGGAAACAGATGCCTTAGCTAGGCATAACATGGATTATCCTGACCATAGTTTTAAATTTGGAATATTGGAGGTAATCACACCAGATATAAGGGGTGGACCTCGGGCATTAATACTAGAAAAACAAGAAGCCCTATGGCAACTAAGGATGAACTCCCTAGAATGGCCAGGACTGAATGACAGTTTTTCACTTGCATGTTTTTTTTAAAACTAAAAGCTCTAGAAAGATGAATTTTATATAGAAGTGGTTTTATATGTTTTATATTAATATTAAACAGTATGTTTTAGTCATTGTATTTACGTATGAGACAGAGTATATTTATTCATGTATTTATTCATTTATTTTATTAAGCTATATCCTATTAGTTATGTAAATAATAGGGCATGTTTTTAGGATTGATTATATGCCATTCAAGCAGGGGCGGCTTGTGCTATAGGACTGCAGCCCCCCACCAGTAAAAAGAAAAATAATTCCGTCCCCCCACTGTAGAAAATTAAAATAAAAAAAAAGTAACAATTTACGAGAGTCTCGGAAGTCACACATGCACGCTGAGTTAGGCAGTCCAGAACTCCACGCACGCATGCATACTTACTTCCTGAACTCCAGACTGCCCATTTAGCAGTCCGGATAGGGAAGGAAGGGAACTCCGCCCTGCCAGCCTAGAGATCTGTGCGGTGATGATCACACAGACTGGAAGCACACTGGACTGCATCACCCACAGGCTCCAGCCTACTCACGTCTCGCGGGGAAACCCAGAACAGCCTGCGCGGGCTGTTATGGAGGTGATCAGGCTGCTACAGAGGACAGAATCAGGCAGGCCGCTACAGAGGATCGGAAGTGTGTGTGTGTGTGTGTGTGTGTGTGTGTGTGTGTGTGTGTGTGTGTGTGTGTGTGTGTGTGTGTGTGTTTAATGCCCCAGTTGCTACATGGTGGTGGGGGTGGGTAGAGAATAAGGCTTGAACCCCGTACCTTGGGCCTAAATGGCAAGAGCCTGAATTCCCTACCCACCACCATTTGTAAAACATTTGCAGATTTTTGCCTCATATTTGTTCTGTTCTGTTCCTCATAAAATCTGTGGTTTCTGTATTTTTGTTACTTAACACAGCCAGTAGTGCAGTGGTGCAGTGATAGCATTGTTACCTGACAGCTACAGGTTGTCTGGTTTGATTCGTGGCTGGGGTGCCTTCTGTGTGGAGTCTGCTTGTCCTTCCTGTGTTTGTGTGGGTTTGCTCTGGTGTCCTCAGTGGATATTTGTCCATATTTTTTGGACTGTATTCCCCCATTATTGGCTTCGTCCAGGTTTTTGTGCCAAGGCTGAGAGCTATGATGATAACTGTATTCACTGAATATGTTTGGGTGCTGTATTCCCCCATTATTGGCTTTGTTCAGGTGTTTTGTGCTAAGATGTTGACAGCTATGTTGAGAATTGAATTCACTAAATGGTAACCATTTAAGTTTCAGTCTTCCTTTCTTTCATAAAACAGATGATTTGGCATAGTGGTATGTTGCTCTGACTGTTTTGCACAGGGTCCTGGGTTCAATACTCGGCAGTGAAATGTATGGTGGTAACACAGCATTTTATTCTAACAGCTTTCCAACATTATACAAGCAATGTTTGAAATGTGCCCCTGTTTTTGACCCCCCCCCAAATTTTTAATTTTTCCAGATTTCTTGTGCTGCAAAGTTCAGAGATGCAGCTGAGTGTCAAGTAGATTTTACAAGAAGCTGAGAGCTGCAGGGGAACAAAAGTTTAGTGCTGCTTATGCTGAGTCTACTTGCGTTGTTAATAACACAATAGGTAGTGTACTTGCTTTTGATGCAGAAGGCTGTGGGTTCTACTCCCACAGCAGGTAGATGCATTGCTGATACTGTACTGTATTGTAAAGGGGGTGGATGCTGCAGTCCTTTCTGGTGAAGATACATAGTAACTATGAACCTGTTATCAGTTTGCCATCCATTCCCTATTGCAATATTACTAGCTTATCATTTTTTTAATGCAACTTAGGCAATTTATTCCTCAAGGGCAACAGGCACTTTATTTGTAGATGAAACAATGAAATAAAATGTTGTTTGCTAGCAGCAACCTCTTCATCAGTTACAGATTTCTTTAATGTGGAATTATTTAGATGACTTTTACTTCTTCAGAGATTGTGCATATTTACTGATACTGGTGGACTGTAGAAGTTTGAGTAGACTTTTATGATAGAAATGTTCTGAATTGGGCAGTTTTGTTGTTATTGGTGCATGCATTTTGTTTCATTGTTTACTGGAAAAATGTTCTGAATTGGGCAATTTTGTCATTATTGGTGCATGCATTTTGTTTCGCTGTTTACTGGAAAAATGTTCAAAACAAATTTCAAACACCCTCTAACAGCTGTACTATATTGTACAAGGAATATAATTTAATACAGTCAGGAAGGTGTATCAAAGACCATGTGTATGTTTCATGTCCAAGGGGCCTATGATTTGAAAACAGCCCAAAGTTGATCTTTATCTGCCACTGGCAAAATGTAATGTTAAGTTGTCAATCTCGCCTTCATTCTTGCTGGATGGGTTCGGAGCCGATCCTCGGCTCCGACTCGGCACTTGCTTTAGCTCGAGAACTCCTTTTACCAGCTCGAGGCAACCCTATATCCCATGATGCAAGGCGGAACTACTTCAGATCTCGTTTGCCGCTTAGCGAAAAGAGGTCTCCTTTGCCAGCTGAGGTAAGTTTTTCTTTGTAAAAGAAGAAAAAGAGTAGTTAGGGGTTTATTTTTCCCTTTTAGTGTCAGTTTAGTCTGTAGTAAGTTACAGCCCACCCTATTCCCTTGTTTTCAAACTTTTTTATATAATCTTAGTCTAAAGTTTTTTAGTCAGGCCTTCTTCCCCATTGGTTATTCCCTTCCTGTGTGTTTGTGTAAGGGATTAATTTGTGTGTTTGTTGGGATTGTTTGTGTTCCCTTCCTCCTTTTAGGATGTCTAAGGAAGGCAAGGTCTCAGGCTTCAAGAAGTGTGACCAGTGCTGTCAGAAAATGTCTCTGACAGACAGTCACACTTCTTGTTTTGCCTGGGGCCTTTGCACCTGCAGGACTCCTGTGCTTTATGTCATGCTTTTAGCCAGAGAGTCCTGCAGGAAAGGAGGAATAAACTTATCCTCCGAGGCTTACTTAAGCCAGAAGGTTCTCCTCCTAAATTAGGGTCAGGAAAACCTTCTAAACCACCGAAGGCACAGGCTACAGTGTCCAAGCCTCCTCCGGTGGCTCCGGCTCCGGAGCCGGCTCCGGCTGGAGCCGATACATCTGCTGTTCAAGTAGTGGGTTCGGCGACCGGCTCCGATACCCTGACTACTGTGGCCTTGTCGGCTCCGCTGGAGCCGACTTTATCAACATCAGAGCCGAGATATCCTCGGCTCCATCTGGGGTTCAAGGGACTTCGGCTCCGATGGTTTCGACCCGTAAGAGATCCCGGTCCCCTTCTATATTGAGTATCCACTCGGCTCCGGGGTCTCCTCTTTTGTCGGAGCGGAGCCATCGGAGCCGATCTTCGAGATCTTCCAGGCTGTCTGACCACGATTTAGAGAGGGTGGTAAACAGGCTGTTGAAGTCTCAGGCACTGGCCCAAATGCTCCATAGCCCGTCTCAACAGACTCCGGCTATAGCCCCAATCCTTGAACTTCCTCCTCCGACTCCACACCGCAGATGCCTTCTTCGCCTGCAGTCCTCTGCAGTCCTGAGTCCCGGTAGCCAGTCGCCCAGGAATACCAGAGTATAAGTATGGCGCGGGTCATGTATCCTTAGACTGACGCCCGCCATAGTACCAGGGTACTAATGCGAGTGACCATCAGTCTTTTTTGCCGCATGGTCCATGGTCCGATGCAGAAGCAATTTTGCAAGTGCAGGTTGGCGTCTGAGATTTTCTCCAACCGGAGTTTCAGACCGATACAGAGATTATCATACATTAAACATATGCTTAAAATGGCAGAAGATTTGATTACTCTGATTAGAGGTTCTATGCCCCACCTGATAAGAGGCCTAGGGTGGAACAGGAGTTTGATAGTTTTGAACAGTGTTCACAGGCTTCAGAGTCTTCTGTGGAAGACTTGCAAGAGTTTCCTACTTATTCTGATTCTGATGTGGATGATTCCTCCTGAGGATTTTTCATTTTCAGAGCACTTTAAATGGTATTCCTCCTGTGTTGAATGTGGTGGGATAAAGAGGCAAGGGCTTTGGATAGGTGTAAGAAAGTCAATTTCATATGCTGAAATATCAGAATTATCTCCTTTCACAATTGAAATCTAAGGTGGATGCTGGTATTGAGTGTAAAGAATTGCTGGATTTGGTTCATGTGTCTGAACAAGTGGGTAAGCATTCTTTGCAGTGTGGTTTTGATGCTGTTCAGGCCTCGACATGCATGGTTGAAGGATCAGAATTTAGCTACAGTCTGATGTGTTGTTTGGGCCTAGATCAGACAGTTCACCTGCTCAGACTTCAAGACAGATGGGTGCTGGATATCATTCATCACGGTACAGATTTTATTTCCATGCCAGATGTTTCAGCCAGTCCTGTGTCAGAAAGGCTATCCTCAACACTTATCTGGACATTCCCAAGTTCAAGATGTTGACGTTACAGCAACTGTTACCTCTGCTGGGCAAGGATCACTGGATGGTAACTTTGGATCTCAAGGAAGCTTACCTTCCATAAGGCTAAGTTGCTGGCTCCAGTGATAGTTACTTCAGGCTTCAAGGCATTCAAATTTATCCTTACTTGGACGACTGCCTGATTCTGGCTCAAGAAAAGGAGCACCTTCTACAGCATCTGGAATATCATAGCAGTGCCTCAAGACATGTGCTTTCTGGGTGTGAGACTGAATACAGCAGCCCAGATGGCCTTTTTAACCCCGGACAAACAAAAGAGTGTCACACTTCCATCAAACTATCTATCAGTCCGCGTGGCTGACTGCAGGACAGTCCCTTCAACATTAGGGTTCATGGCATCTTGTATTTGGTGCTTCCTAAATGCCAAACTGCATATGAGGAAGCTGCAATGGTATCTCAAAATGTATGGACACAGCACTGCCAAGATTTGGAGTCATTCAAATAATACCTTGCCTTCAAAAGGAATTCTTGAATGTCACCTAAACAAGGGACTCTCTGTGACCCGCCAGAGGCGAGTCCAGATTTTAACGACAGATGCTCGGACACTGCTTGGGGAGCTCATCTAAATGGAAAGTGGATACAAGACAAGTGGCCTGCCAGACTACAGCATCTACATATCAACATGAAGGAGATGTTAGCAGTCCAGTTTGCATTGATGGCGCTCAGGAGTTACTTCTTCCAGGGCAGGTGTTGATTCTGACAGACAACACAACTGTCATGTGGTACATCAACAAGCAACAGGCAAGCAATGATTTTATGGGAGACTGCGTTAAGCCTGCAACTGACTCTTCAGGCAAGGTTTCTGCCAGGAGCACAGAACTCCCTAGCAGATGTATTAAGCAGACAAATCATGGATCCCAGTGGAAACTGGATCTTCATGTATTTCAGAAATTGACAGTGTCATGGGGAACTCCAGACATAGATCTGTTCGCTTCTCCACTAAACCACCAGCTGCCAAAGTATTGCACAAAGGGGTTTCATCACACAGCTTGGAAAGTGGATGCTCTGTCTTTCAGTTGGAAAACCTTCATGTCTATGCCTTTCCACCTCTACCTCTTCTTCCAAAGGTATTACTAAAGGTCAGACAGGACAGGCCAAGGATGATTTTGATAGCTCCAGATTGGCCTCGGCAACACTGGTACCCACTTCTAAGGAGTCTTGTAAAGAAGCCTCCATGGCCTTTACCTCTGATTCCTCATCTGTTATCTCAGAAGGACGGTCATCTGCTCAATGTCAAGCTTTCTCTTCATCTCACAGCTTGGCATATTCTGTGTTGAAGCATGGTAGGTCTCAGCTTCCTCAACAAGTTTTAAATGTGATTATGGAAGCTAGAAGGCCTAGTACTAGGAGAGTGTACAGAAAAATGGAAGAGATTTTTATTTTGGAGTACAAAAGAATTTGGAGATTTCAGAGCCTAATTTGAGTGTGGCTCTTCAATATCTTACTGAATTATTGGACAAAGGTTTGTCTTTCTTTTCCATAAAGATTCATGCTGCAGCAATTTCAGCTCACTATGATTGTGACCCACCTTTGTTTTCGCATCCTTTGTTCAAGCAGTTTCTTAGAGGGGCAAAGAATATAAGACCCTCCTACTCCTGCTTGGGATCTCAATTTTGTGTTGGAAAAACTTACTCTACAACCTTTTGAGCCTGCAGCTACTGCTGAATTGAAATATTTGTCATGGAAGACTGCTTTTCTGTTGGCTATTACTTCTGCAAGAAGGGTGTCTGAGTTGCAGGCCCTTATGGCAGTAGAGCCCTTTGATTTTCCATAAGGACAGGGTATCATTACACTAATCCTTCCTTTATGCCTAAGGTGGTTTCTAGTGTGGCTTTAAACCAAACTATTCATTTGCGTTTTTGCAGATCCTCAAAATAAAGGGGAAAAGATTTTGCACACTTTAGATGTACACAGGCAATTTATTATTTGAGCAGGACTAAAGATTTTAGGCAGTCTCAGCAGTTACTTGTTTCTTTTGTTTTAAGTTCACAGGGCAAGCCTGTGTCAAAACAAACTATTTCTAGGTGGATTGGCTTTTGCATTGCATTTTGTTATTCCCATCATGGCAAAGAGGTTCCAGCTGGGATTAGGCCTCATTCCACTAGGGCTACTGCCACTTCTACAGCATTTCTAAGGGGTGGCAACTAAGGATATTCTGGAAGCAGCTACTTGGAGTTCAGTGCATACTTTCTCTAGGCATTATCACCTGCCTATACTCTAAGACTAGAGCTGGTTTTGCCACAGCTGTTTTACAAGGCATGTTGTCAGCTCCTGCTACTTTATAATTTGCCAGCCTCCTACCTCTGCTTTGGGATTCTACCAGGACTGCAGCAAGGAACATAGTACAGTTTTGTACCTACCATAAATGTAGATGTTCGAGGATTCCCTACCTCCCTCCTTCCCTCTGTGTTTCAGGGTGGTTGTGTAGGTGAGTTTACATGCTTATATTTTTGTATATATTACTGTATATATTGTACATGTTTTTGGTGCAGGTTGTTTTGGGACTTGTCTTTTCTTCTGACATCTGTACCTCTGGTATTCGGGCCGACTGGGACGCGGACTATACCCAATTGTCAGGACTGCAGCAAGGGAATCCTCGAACATCTACATTTATGGTAGGTACAAAACTGTACTTTCTGAGCCGGAGCTTCTCGGGACAGCGACTGTTTCGATGCCAGAGCCGATACATCCTTCGGCTCCGTCGTCCTCGGCTCCGATCTCCTCCTTGAGACCTTCCTTGGAGGGATCCGGTCGTCGGGTTTCCACTGTCGGCTCCGAGGGGGCTAGTGGCATCGGACCCTTGTCCGACCCCGCTCTCCCTCTCGGGCTTCGCTTTGTAAGCTCGGCGCCGACATCGGCCTCGAGCCTTCTCTCTCTTGGAGCCGGCCATTCCTGTTTCTTCGGAGCGGTGTGTTCTGGACTCCGGGAGAGGAGCCTTTGAGGTGATGAGGAGTGTCCTGGCCTCTGAGCCTGGTCAACGGTCCATCCCTCTAGCTCCTCCCTCTTCAGTGCCTGCAGATGCCTCTTGCCAACCTCTTGCTCACAGGCCCAGGGATCCATCGCCCCAGGTTTCCCCACTGGGAATTTCCTCCTCTTCCGAGGTTTCTCCTGATCCTGCAGGGGAACCCCCTCGGAAGAGGACGTGTAAGAGGAAACACACAGACTCCCCTGAGTCTACCACATCTGATACCGACTTAGATGAGTCAGAGGGTTCCCCACGGTCCCCCTCTGAGGATGTCTCTTTCTCAGACATCCTTGAGCTCCTCAAACAGAGGGGGAATTGGCCCTCCATTGACCCCTCCGAGGATGAGTCGGTATAGCTGGAGGCTTTTGGATCCCGACCCTCCACCTCCTGGGTGTCTCCGCCTTTCGACCCACTCATGCAGGTAGTGGCTCGTAAGGCGTGGGCGGCTCCAGATTCTGTGGAACCTGTCCCCAGAAGACCATCCAAATTCATTACGGCCCCTTCGGACAAACAGTTCCTTTCCAAGGGTGTTCCGGTGGATACTATGGTGGTGGCGGCTGCCACTAAGAAGGAATTGGCGGATCCTTCAGTACTAGTCCATCCTCCTAATAAGGACTCTAGGACCATGGACAGGTATGGAAAGCGGATGTTTTCTTCAGCGACCTTTGCTATGCGTTCGCTGAATTATCTTTGTCACTTCACCAGGCTTCAACGAGATGTTCTCAAGGAACTGGGAGAAGTAGTCCAGGATCCTTCTGCTGCTGGGGCTCAAGAAAAGATTGCCTCGCAGCTTGCTATCCTGAATTCCATATCTAACTCCTCCATGCGGCTCATATCCTATGCGGCCGATGGAGCGAGCAGGGCCGCAGGCACAGGAGTTGCTCTTAGATGCCAAGCCTGGATGCGGCTTTGTAATTTTGCAGACCCCTTTAAGGCGTCCTTCACTAATACCCCCTTTGATGGTTCGGCTTTGTTCGGACCTCAGGTGAAGGATACCTTGACCAGGTGTGAGCAGGACGGTAAAACTCTTTCTGCCGTTGGAGTCCAGTTTTCCACTCCTTCTAGACCATACCCCAAGGGTCAGAAGGGGAGGAAGATGTGGTTCTGCAAAGCCCAAGGAGCTACACCGGACACACGTGGTCAGTTTACCCCCAGAGGCAGAGGGGGTAACAATAATAGACGCCGCCCTAGAGGCAGGGGGGGTCCTCAAAACCAGGGCAACAGGGAGTCTCTTCCTGAGAAGCCCTTTCAGCATCCCTGAGGTGTTGCCCGACTGTCCACCCTTGGAGGCAGTTGGGGGAAGGATTTCGCTGTACCCAGTAGCCTGGCAATCCCTATCTCAAGAGATGTGGGTACAGTCGATTATATCCGAGGGTTACAGAATCCCCTTAGAAAGGTTTCCCGTACCTCTTCATTCCCTTCCAGACATCTCACCCGGTCAGAGGGATTTGGCAGAACAGGAGGTTTCAAAGCTCCTAGAAAAAAGAGCCGTCCAGACTGTGCCAGCAGACCAGGTAGGATCCGGCGTCTACTCCAGATTCTTTTTGGTCCCCAAAAGGACGGGAGATTGGAGACCAATATTAGACCTGAGCAATCTGAACAGATTTGTCAAGAAGGCAAGATTCCGGATGGTCACGCTTCAGTCCATTCTGCCCTTTCTGGGCAAGGACAACTGGATGTGCTCTATAGACCTTCAGGATGCGTACTACCACATAAAGATTCACAGACGCTCCAGAAGGTTTCTCCGCTTTCGGCTCGGGACCAGTCATTACCAATTCAGAGCCCTGTCCTTTGGCCTCACTTCAGCCCCCAGAGTGTTTACCAAATGCATGGCAGTGGTCACAGCTCATCTGAGACGTCGAGGATTCCAGGTGTTTCCCTATTTGGACGACTGGCTCCTCTCCACCACCACCAAGTGTCAGCTTCTTCAGTCCAGAGACTACACTCTACAGCTTTGCAGGAATTTGGGAATTTCAGTAAACTTCGAAAAATCTTCTCTGCTGCCTTGCCAATCTATCACCTTTATAGGCGCAGAATTAAACACCGTCAAAATGTTAGCCAGACTAACAGATCAAAGAATTCTGGACATCCAAAAATGTGTTCGGCTTCTTTTGCAAAGCAACAAGATCAAAGCCAGGTTTATACTGAAGGTTCTAGGTCTTATGGCTGCGGCCATTGTTCTTCTACCACTGGCTCGCTTCCACATGCGTCTTCTGCAGTGGATGCTATTCACGCAGTGGTCATACCACAGTCTCCCGATGAGGCACGAAATCTTGGTAACACAGTCGTGCCGAGCTCATCTGAACTGGTGGATATCTTCCCCTCTTCTTCATCAGGGCCGACCCTTTATTCCCCTCCTCCAGTTGCCACAGTCACTACGGATGCCTCTCTGATCGGGTGGGGGGGCATTATCAGGGCAGGATGGTCCACGGGACGTGGCAACCCATAGAATACCATCTGCACATAAATGTCCTGGAGATGAGAGCAGTGCTTTTAACGTTGCAAGCCCTCAACGACTTTCTTCCCACGGGACTATTGCAGTACAGACGGACAACATGTCCGTAGTCTGGTACATCAACAAGCAGGGCGGGACCAGGTCCTATCCGTTATGTCGAAGCTCTCAGACTTTGGCAGTGGGCGATCTCTTCTCAGCGGTTTCTGATAGCAACGCACATCCCGGCAGGTCCAACCTATTAGCGGACAGGCTGAGCAGATCCATTCTGATGCCTCACGAGTGGTCTCTCAATCAATCTGTAGTGGATCAGATTTTTCTGAAGTGGGGCACTCCTTGTTGCGATCTTTTTGCTACTCCTCAAAACAACAAGTGCCCCGATTTCTTCACTCTCTTTCCCCTTCCAGGCCAACCTCTGAGAGACTCTCTAACCCAGGATTGGCCCCGGGGACTTCTGTACGCTTTTCCTCCTTTTCCCTTGATTCCACAAGTCATTCAGAAAGCCACCGTTTTGAGAGCCAAGATGATCCTCATTGCCCCATATTGGCCTCGACAAATTTGGTTTCCGTCTGCATCGTCACCTTCTGGTGCAGCCCTGGCATCTGGACCCAGTTCCGGATCTCTTGATCCACCAATCGGGTCAGCAGCACCGGGCCATTCATTCTCTCAACCTCACTGCTTGGTTGCTCCACTTCCTACCCTAGCCAGGCTACCGATGATTTCGGACTCAGTCAGAGACATTTTAGTCTCTTCCTTGAAGTCGTCCACTAGGACTGTTTATGCTAGCAAGTGGCGACGTTTTTCTATTTGGGCAAATTCCAGAAATATTGACCCCTTTACTGCTCCTGTACATTCGGTTTTAGATTTCCTGGTGGAGGTTTTTCATTCAGGATCCTCGTCATCTACAGTCAAAGTACAACTGGCTGCTATTTCTAAATATCATGTTGGCCTGCATGACAATAACATTATGTCTCATAGGTTATGCAAGGCCTTTCTCAGAGGAGTTTTCCTCCTAAAACCACCTATAAAGCATCCTCCTCCGCAATGGGATCTAAACTTAATGTTGGCATCCTTGATACTACCTTCCTATGAACAATCAGCTTCATGTTCTTTGAAGTTATTGACCTGGAAAACTATATTTTTACTGGCTGTCACTTCTGCAAGAAGGGTTTCGAGATTCAAGCTCTCTGCATCCGTTCCCTTATTTGGTTTTTCATAAGGACAGGGTATCATTAAGAACTAACCCTTCCTTTCTTCCCAAAGTCGTATCTCAAACCAACATTAACCAATCTATAGATCTACCAGTCTTTTTCCCAAACTATTCCGACAGAGCGGAACAGAAACTGCATTTTTTGGATGTCCATCGTCAGCTCAGGTACTATTTGCATAGAACTAAACAATTCAGAAAATCGGACCAATTATTTGTCTCCTATGCAGAAAACAGGATAGGTCTTCCAGTATCTAAAGTGACCTTATCCAGATGGTTGACTTCCACTATTTCCTATTTGTACTCTCTCAGGGGCAAACAGCTATCTTCTAAGCCAAAAGCACACTCAACCAGGAGTCTATCCACTTCTGCAGCTTTTCAGGATAGACTACCCATTGATACCATTTGTGCAGCAGCTACTTGGGCCACACCTCATACTTTTGTCTCTCATTACAAGTTGGACTTGGCCTCTAGAGATAGGGCCAGTTTTGGTTCCACAGTTCTCAAGAGTCTGTTCCATTGAGCCACCCGGGATACAGGTGCTAGGGACGCGGTCCCATCCAGCAAGAATGAAGGCGAGATTGACAACTTAACATTTAGAAGTTATGTACCTACCATAACGTTCCATGTTAGTTGTCTTCTCTCGCCTTCTTTCTTGCGCCCCTCCCTCCTTCCCCCTGGCCTGGACAGATCTTGGAGAGTTCCTATTAGATTGTTTCCTCCGGTACGTTGTTAGGAGGATTTATTTTAGGAACCATTGTTCCTATTTCTGTTAGGATAGTCTTTAGCAAGGTTAGTTAGCTGCCAAACGAGATCTGAGGTAGTTCCGCCTTGCATCATGGGATATAGGGTTGCCTCGAGCTGGTAAAAGGAGTTCTCGAGCTAAAGCAAGTGCCGAGTCGGAGCCGAGGATCGGCTCCAAACCCATCCAGCAAGAAAGAAGGCGAGAGAAGACAACTAACATGGAACGTTATGGTAGGTACATAACTTCTAATTTTCTTTGAATGTGGGTTTCAATGCTGTTTCAATGAATGTGTGTTTCAAGGGCAGAGAAGATGTTCTTCATCTCACATTGCTGCAGTCCTTACACTTGGGTAGTCCGCTGTCCTCGGTCGGCCCGAATATCAAAGTATTAGGCTGACGTCGGTCAAGGCGCTTAAGACTGACATCAGAACGTCAGGGTACAAATGCGCATGACCGACGTCATATCCTCAGTCTTTTTTGCCGCATGGTCCGATGCAGAAGCAGCGTTGCAAGTGCCGTTCGGCGTTCTGAAATTTTTCGAATTCGGAGTTTCAGACCGAGTCAAAGTTGGCTAAGTACCCCGTTGGGGAATATTTTAGTTTTTTCTTGCCTCAGTGGTTTACCGGATGTCAGAAAAAGTGAATAACTGTATTTCTTGTGGGAAGCAGATACCGCATAGGGATTATCATACTTTGTGTATTCCTTGTTTGGGGCCTGAGCACGACGTTGTTGGGTGTCGCTTTTGTGCTAGGTTCAATAAGCGCACTATTAAGCGGTGGTTAGATTGTGCCAGGTTGGTCTTTGGGAAGCGGTGCAATTATAATATGCCGTCGGATGCTCCGACGCCCGCTTCTTCGAAGAAGCGCAAAGAGAAAGCAGCTAAACCCAGGCAAGAAGAGTCGTCCGTACCGGACGCCGGTTCTTTAGAGGCATCAGTGGAACCGGTGGTTCCGCCGGAGACTTCTCTGGAGTCCCAGGGGGAGACTTTGATATTGCAGGATGTGGCCTCTCAGGAGGCAGGTCAGGCTGAAGGGGCTTCTCAGGTTACTGTACTCCCCTCCCTTCCTAGGGTGGTTAGGCCCTCTCCTTCTGTTTCCAAGGCTTCTCCCAGAGGCAGGCCAGGTTTAGCTTCTGTTGGTGTCACTCCTAGTTCATCAGGATCTGTGCCCAAGAAGCACATGCTTAAAATGGCAGAAGATTTAATTACTTTGATTAGAGGTTCTTTGCCCCCTCCTGATAAGAGGCCTAGGGTGGAACCAGAGTTGGGGAGTTTTGAGCAGGCTTCGAATGTTTCAGAGTCTTCAGCTGAAGACTTGCAGGAGTACTCTCCTTATTCTGATTCTGATGCAGATGATTCAACTCCTTCTGCTTCTCCTCCAGAGGATTTTTCTTTTTCAGAGACTCTTCATTCCATGAGGGAACATTTTAAGTGGGAAGGTCAGGACTTCTCTGATTCCAGGAAAAGGCTTAGGGAATTTTTGCTTTTACCCCAGCATAGGCCTTTGGCTATACCACCTGTTCTGGATGTTGTGGAAGATGTGTTTGCAGAGGCTTCACTTAATCCTGATTCTTTGCCTCCTGCTCCTGTTAAACCGGATAGGTATTACAGGGTGCCTGAGGCTCATAAATATCTTTATAAGAGTCCTAGGGCGGACCCAGAAACTGTTAGTCAGGGACCTAAGGGTGTCAAGGCCTCTGTTGTAAAAAATCCGGTTCCTCCAGATAAAGAGGCCAGAGCTTTGGATAGATGGGGAAAGAAAGTCTATACTTCTTCCACCTTAGCTATGAGGGCTTTGAATTGCCAGTTTCACATGTTGAAATATCAAAACTATCTTCTTTCTCAATTGAAGTCTAAGGTAGATGCTCTGGCGGAAGGCATTGAGTGTAAAGAATTACAAGATTTGGTACATGTCTCTGAACAGGTGGGTAAGCATTCTTTACAATGTGGTTTTGATGCTATACAGGCCTCGTCTAGGGTGGCTGCCACTGGGTCAGTTCTTCGCAGGCACGCCTGGCTGAGGGATCACAATTTATCTGACCATGTTAAGACAAGGATTTTGGATGCTTCTTTACAGTCTGATGTGTTGTTTGGTTCACCTGTGGAGTCAGTCTTGAAGAAAATGGAAGACAAGGCTAAGTCTATGCAGGCTGTTAAAGATTTTTTGCAAGTTCAGCCTCCGAAGTTTAGTAGGAATTGGCCTGCTAAGGGGTGGACATACCCTTCTTATGATTCACAGTCTAGGGGTAGATCTAGACGTGGTAGGGGCAGAGCTCAGAGCTCCTTCAGACCTAGAACAGGGAGTTCACCTGCACAATCTTCGGGTGAGGGCAGGGGCCAGTCCTTTCGTAAACAGGCCCAATGACCTACCTTTTCAGCTGCCAGATCCTTCTTGCCTGGCAGCACCTTTGGGAGGAAGGTTGGCACTCTTCAAGGAAAATTGGAGTTTGATTACCCAAGACAGATGGGTATTGGATATCATACACCAAGGTTACAAGTTTTATTTCCATACCTTGCCTCCTTTCAAAGGCATGCCGGACGTTCCTCCTCAGCAAAGACTAGAGGCTCACAAACAAATTTCTCTGTTGCTTCAAATAGGGGCCATACAACCGGTCCCTCTGCCAGAAGTGGGCCTAGGATTTTATTCTCGCCTGTTCCTAGTACCAAAGAAGGGGAACACGTGGAGACCAATTTTGGACTTATCTATCCTCAACACTTATCTGGACATTCCCAAGTTCAAAATGTTGACGTTACAACAGCTTTTACCTCTGCTGGGCAAAGATCACTGGATGGTGACTCTGGATCTCAAGGAGGCTTACCTTCATGTTCCTATCAGGCTAAGTTGCAGAAAGTATCTGCGTTTTCGGGCTGGGACTTCTCATTATCAGTTCTCTGCATTGCCCTTTGGCTTATCTACTGCGCCCAGAGTGTTCACGAAGGTTCTGGCTCCAGTGATAGCTTTCTTCAGGCTAAGAGGAATACAGATCTATCCTTATTTGGACGATTGCCTGATTCTGGCCCAAGGAAGGGACGAACTTCTTCATCATTTACAATATGTGATAGCAGTGCTAAGATGCCTGGGGTATTCTGTGAACGAAATAAAGTCCAGTCTAGTACCCTCTCAGGACATGTGCTTTCTGGGTGTGAGACTGAATACAGCATCCCAGATGGCCTTTTTGACCCCGGACAAACAAAAGAATCTTTCTCTTTACTTCCATCAATTGTCTCATCAGTCCAGGCTGACTGCAAGGACAGTCCTTCAAGCCTTGGGGTTCATGGCATCTTGTATTCTGGTGCTTCCCAATGCCAAACTGCATATGAGGAAGCTACAATGGTATCTCAAAAATGTATGGACACAGCACTGCCAAGATATGGACACTGTCATTCAGATAATACCTTGCATTCAAAAGGAATTTTTGTGGTGGGCTCAGGAATGTCACCTAAACAAGGGACTCTCTGTGACCCGGCCAGAGGCGAGTCAGATTTTAACGACAGATGCCTCAGACAAAGCTTGGGGAGCTCATCTAAATGGAAAGTGGGTACAAGACACGTGGCCTGCCAGACTTCAACATCTACATATCAACTTGAAGGAGATGTTAGCAGTCCAATTTGCATTAATAGCTTTCAAGGATTTACTTCTTCCAGGGCAGGTGTTGGTTCTAACAGACAACACAACTGTCATGTGGTACATCAACAAGCAAGGGGGAACACATTCTTATCCTCTATGCAGACAAGCAATGATTTTGTGGGAGACTGCTCTCAGTTTACAGCTAAATCTTCAGGCAAGGTTTCTGCCGAGCACAGAACTCCTTAGCAGATGTGTTGAGCAGACAAATTATGGATCCCCACAAGTGGAAATTGGATCCTCATGTATTTCAGAAATTGACAGTGTTATGGGGAACTCCAGACATAGATCTGTTCGCTTCTCCACTAAACTACCAGCTGCCAAAGTTTTGCAAAAAAGGTTTCATCCCACAGCTTGGAAAGTGGATGCTCTTTCATTCAATTGGAGCAATCTTCATGTGTATGCCTTTCCACCTCTGCCTCTCCTCCCAAAGGTACTCCTGAAGGTCAGACAGGACAAGCCAAAGATGATTTTAATAGCTCCAGATTGGCCTCGACAGCACTGGTACCCATTACTGAGAAGTCTGGTGCAGGAGCCTCCATGGCCTTTACCTTCGATTCCACACCTGCTGTCTCAGGAGAACAGTCATTTACTCAATGTCAAACTTCACTCTCTTCACCTAACAGCCTGGCATATTCTGTTTTAAACCCTGGAGGGTCTCAGCTTCCACAGCAAGTTTTGAATGTTATTTTGGAGGCCAGAAGGCCTAGTACAAGGAAAGTGTACGCAGATAAATGGAAGAGATTTTTATTTTGGAGTACAGCAAAGGAATTTGATGTTTCTAAGCCTAATTTAAGTGTGGCTCTTCAATATCTTACTGAGTTACTGGACAAAGGTTTGTCCTTCTCTTCTATTAAGGTTCATGCTGCAGCAATTTCTGCTCACTATGACTGTGACCCACCATTGTTTTCTCATCCTTTGTTTAAGCAATTCCTTAGAGGGGCAAAGAATATAAGACCCCCAATAGAGCTCCTACTCCTGCTTGGGATCTCAATTTTGTGTTGGAGAAACTCACTCTACAACCTTTTGAGCCTGCAGCTACTGCCGAGTTGAAATATTTATCATGGAAGACTGCTTTTTGTTGGCCATTACCTCTGCAAGAAGGGTTTCTGAATTACAGGCCCTTATGGCGGTTGAGCCTTTCTTAATTTTCCATAAGGATAGGGTATCTTTGTACTAATCCTTCCTTTATGCCTAAAGTGGTTTCTAGTGTGGCTTTAAACCAAACTATTCATTTGCCTACTTTTTATGCAAACCCCAAAATAAAGGGAAAAGATTTTGCACACTTTGGATATACACAGGCAGTTGCGATATTATTTGAGCAGAACTAAAGGGTTCAGGCAGTCTCAGCAGTTATTTGTTTCATTTGCTTTGGGTTCTCAGGGCAAGCCTGTGTCAAAACAAACTATTTCTAAGTGGATTGGGTTTTGTATTGCTTTCTGTTATTCCCATCATGGTAAGGAGATTCCAGCTGGGATTAGGCCTCATTCCACTAGGGCTACTGCCACTTCTACAGCTTTTAAGGGGTGGCAACTAAAGATATTTTGGAGGCAGCTACTTGGAGTTCAGTGCATACTTTCTCTAAGCATTACCACCTTCCACTTTACTCTAAATCTAGGGCTGGTTTTGCCACTGCAATTTTACAGGGCATTTTGGCAGCTCCTACTGCTTTATAGTTTTGCCATCCTCTCTTACCTCTGCTTTGGGATTCTACCCAAGTGTAAGGACTGCAGCAATGTGAGATGAAGAACATAGTACAATTTTGTACCTACCATAAATGTAGATGTTCGAAGATCCACATTGCTGCAGTCCAATTTACCCTCCCTCCTTCCCCTCTGTAGTTAGAGGCGGTTGTGTGGTTTGGGTTGTGAATATTGTGGAATTTGTATATATTGTACATATGATTAGTGCAAGGGTGGTTGGTTGTTTTTTGTTGTCTTTTGGTTTTGACCTTTCTTTTAAGAGTCTTCTGACATCTGGGGCAAGAAAAGACTGAGGATATGACGTCGGTCATGCGCATTTGTACCCTGACGTTCTGATGTCAGTCTTAAGCGCCTTGACCGACGTCAGCCTAATACTTTGATATTCGGGCCGACCGAGGACAGCGGACTACCCAAGTGTAAGGACTGCAGCAATGTGGATCTTCGAACATCTACATTTATGGTAGGTACAAAACTGTACTTTTTAATGCTAAGTCTCTTTTCATTGTGAGATTGCATTGTTTAATTTAGCAGATGTCTTGGTGTTTGTGCTGTAAAATGCAAAATAAAACTTTCAAATGAAGTCCAAATCATCGTAGAAGTAAAGCAGTATGCACATTAGTGTTTATGGTAAATGGGGTGAAATAGCCAAGTAATGGTTCATTGGAATGGCTGCAGGTGGGAGGCTCCATTCGACCATCATTTTGTGAGGGGGAAGGGCGGCAAACTCAAAGACAGTCCCAGCTGAACTATTCCTCTCAACTGACCAGATTAACACAGAATGAATAGATTTTTGCTTCTTATTTTTGGTTTGTTCCTCATAAAATGTGTGGTTTTCTGGCAAATAATTTAGGAATGAAGTCACTAAATAATGACAGACACTGAGTTTCAGACTTCATAACCTTCAGAAAAATGCATGCTAAAGCAAGACCTGTTATTCTATCAATTGTCTCAGTTTATACAACAATTTATAGTACTGTTTATATGTTCCCCCAGTATATTTGACCTTGTCCAGATTTCCTGCATTAACAGGTTGAGAGGTACGTGCAAATAAATTGCTTTATAGAATTAGGCATATCCAAACCTCTCAACTGTCCCCAATTTTGGCTCAAAATGTTGCTCTTTCCCTAATAATCCCGCCACAAATGGCAATTTTGGAAAAAAAATGTGGAGGGCTTACAATTAAGAAATAACTGGAATAATCAGAGTTATAGATTACTTTTATTTCAGAAATGCATGTAGATTATTTTATTTTGTCAGCTGCTCAAGTTAGCAGTACTTCTTCTTCTTTTGGCTTTTCCCGGTTAGGGGTCGCCACAGCGGATCACCTCTCCACTCATGATTGGCAGTGGAGTTTTACAGTGCCGAGTTGCCAGCCCGGCGCCCAGCCTTCCACAGAAGGCACACGCACTCATGCCTAGGGCCAATTTAGAGTGTCCAATCTGCCTACAGCATGTCTTTGGGAGGAAACTGGAGCACCCAGAGGAAAATCATGCGACCATAGGGAGGACATGCAGACTCTGCACAGAAGGCACCCCAGCCAAGGATCGAACTGGAGAACCTCTTGCTGTGAGGCAGCAATGCTAACTGCTGCACCACCGTGGCCGCCCCTTAAGTTAGCAATACTAATATTACAAAATTGTCCCTTCTTTGACAGGTTCCCAGCTGTATTGTGTGGCTATTTTATATTTTTGCATCACATTTTTGGTCCATTTTTCATAAAATTGTGTTTTTTTGGCAAATTAGTGGCAAATCATTAAAGACTGAAGTTAGAAAATAATGACAGCCATTTGAGTTTCAGATTTCGCACCTTTCAGAAAATTCATACTAATGCAAGACCTACTATTCTATTATTTTTCTAAGTTTATAAGAGCAGTATTTAAAAGTTGTCCTCATTTTTGGGCCTTTGTCCCACTTCTATGTATGGCTCTGTCCATATTTCTTGTTCTGAGGTTGAGAGGTATGACAAATGTGTCAGGGCCATCACAGTCAGTTAGAGACATTTCAAATTGTGACATACTTGTTGCACCCCACTCCCCCATGTAGAGACTCTGAATGTGTCCAAGCAAGGCAAGGAGCAGTTATGCAGTATAAATGTGCAGTGTATCCCCCCATCCAAGGTAGACACAAGTGATACTTTTATTCTGTCCTTAATTTTGCAGACTGTTCTGGTTTCTGTCATATTTTTATACTGTTGATTTATGCTTATTATTACTCAGAAAGTGCCTGTTGCTCTGTGTTTAAGTAGCAATGCTTTAATGACCATCGGGTAAGCTTGTCAGAGATTGTAAGATGCAAGTAAGCTTTAATAAGCATACTGTTAAATAACTGCCAACATTGAAAGCCTTTCTGTTCTTGCCATGCAGAGAATACTTACATAACTAGATAATGTATAAGCCTTGGGTATTGAAATGCATATGACAATATTTGTAATAAAGGACATGATTACATTATTTTAAGAAGCTCATTACATTTGTTGGGAGACTTGCAGTCATCTTTACAGGCTTTACCTGTAAAATAAACAGAATGCCAGTCTATCATGTGTGGTCCATTACCTGTACAGTAATCCTTTAAGCAATGTATCTTGAGCTTGTTTCTTGTTTGCTTTTCATTTTTTACTTTGATCGTGTTTTCCCCATGAAACAAGTAGATAGTTGTCAGGCAGCAGGTCTTTTTTGGATAAGAAACATTTTTACAAGTGGGGGTATCACAGAGATTGCTACTTTCAGCATGTTACTTGGTACTTTAATAAAGCTGAATATAAATTATAATTAGAACTGCAGTGCAAGGAGAAGTGGTTTGAGTTGAGTATGGCTTGTTTTTCTTATACTTGACTTTGGCTGGCATTCCAGTAATGTATTTAAAAAGTAATTTATTTTTTTCATGCCTCACAACCTTTTTGTTTCCATCTAGCTATTAAGTAAGCTGCCATGCAGCCAATGCATTGAAATATTTTTTTTCTTCTACACTTCATTTTGTCTTGATTGGACTCTCATAATGACGGTTTGGCGCCCAGGGCAGTGTATTTAATTAAAGTTACAGTTTTTGTGGTTTTGAGCATAGCTCCTCTCCTTTCTAGCTGGCCACACCCCTTCCCATTGACCAGTCTCCTGCAGCCCCCCTTTGATTTGAAGTCACCAGCCGCCACTGCATTCAAGTATTTAAATGAAGTGTATCTGACTAACTAAATCATTTTTGAAGAAGTTCCTGACTGAGCAGGGATGAACGCTTGTGCATATAACCTTGATTTTTGTGTGGAATAAATCTTTGCGCTTGAAATCTACTTGGTGATATCATTTACCTTTTTTATCTGAAGAAGGCTTTGTGATTGCCCTTAGTAGATGTGACCAATTTGGACTCGAAGTTAGCCTTACAGGATTTCACCAGCGACTTTATTTGCTTGTTCAGACAAAGGAGAGATTGCTTCCAACTCGGCACCTGTACCTTCTTGGTCCTGAACAGCAATCTTTTCCTTTTATTGTAGAGTCTGTTTATTGCTGCTGTCCACCAGACAGGTTTACTCTTCCTTGAGGAAGATGATTTGGTCCTGTCAGGTATTGCTGAGTCCATGCAGCTATATAGGTGCTCATATAGTTTTTGGTGTAGGCTTGGACATTAGTGCTTGTTCCAACTGAAGAGATGGTGGCTGTGAAACTGCTTATACCTGCTCTCAGGAGGTTGTAGTCCGCTTTGGAAAAGTTTTTTTCTTCAACCCTGGTGGGGGGCAGGGGAGATGGTGACTTCAAAAGTGATTGCTTTATGGTTAGATCTTACCAAGGAGGATGACATTGTATGGGTGCTACAGTGACTATTCATGTTAGTTAGTACCAGGTCCAGGATATTTTCACCTCTTGTGGAGGTGTCAACTAGCTGAGCCAATGCATTAGTCAAGGAATCTCTGAGCATTCGTGTTTGAGCTAGAATAGGTCTTCCACTCTGTGGTTGGGTAGTTAGTCACCCAGGATCAGGGTAGAGGGTTAAATCTTGAGGGATTCAAGTAAGTCCAGATAAGTGGAGTGGGCCTCCTGAGTTATGGTTGGGGGTCTGTTGCTAGCTATAATTTGAATAGGTGTTTCTTCAACAGTTAACTGCACCTTGAGTGTCTCCTGTGCATTATATTGTTTGACCAGCCTGGAGGTGTGTATGTCTTTGATAAATATTGAAACTCCACTTCCTTTGGCTTTGTAGCACTCTGTTTGGGGTCTGAAAGTATGGTAGGACAAGTAACCTGGTAAGGCTGGAGTGTTCTCCGCAGCTTTGAACCAGGTTTCATTGACTGCAGAAATGTCAGCATCTTCTAGGGTGAGGAATGCTTGCAATGAGTGCAGTTTCATGTTAACACTCCTAGCGTTTAGCAGCATGACCTTTAAATTTTGTTCAGAAGAATTTTTCACATTGGTAATTTTGTCCTCATGACTTTGCCTAAAAAGGCAGAATGGGGGAGGCAAGAGCCTTTGCCAGAAGCCTGAAGCCCAGGGGAGACAGATGAACGCCATCTCTGGCAAAGCACTGTGGTCTGTCAGTCATGTCCTCCCAGGCTGTCAGGTACTGGATCCCCTTGGAATGACACCAGAAATAAAGCCAGTTGTTAAAGTCAATAATTTTCTGTTTGTACTGAGGCATCATTATGGGTGACCGTAGGATGCTGCTTAAGGCTTGGGACATACCTGCTTGGGACACATATTCAGTGAACTCAATCATGTCTCTCTTCATATAATCCAGAGAGGTACATCTCAAATCATTCACACCAATATAGACTATGACAGAGTCATAACAGTACCTGTTGTTGAGAGACTTGAGTGCATGAGTGATATGGCAGATTCTATTACCTGACATGCAACTTACCGTGACTTTCCCCTTGTCTAGCCTGGTGAAGGGCACATGTGTGTGTCTCACCGTAGAGTCTCCTGTGACTAGTATGTTGGGTTTGTGGCTGGGCCTTGAAGGCTGTGAGACACAGGCTTGTGTACTTTGTGTGGTGCTTGATGTGGTGGGTTGTGATCTGCATGCATGCTTTTGCCTCAGAGGTCTCTTTTGATTAGGTATTTTTTTTTAGAACCTCCACATATGTAGGAATGTACTCTACATGTGTAGGTGGTGTTAGAGGTGTGGTGTTTGTGCAGACAACCTTCTCAGTGCTAGATGTACTGGCTTGTGATTGAGACAGCAAGGATTCTAGTTTCTTAATGTAATTGCATCTCTCACATATTGTGTTCCTAAGTGGTAGAAGAAGAGGGTTGCCCATGTAAATAAGGCAGTTGCTACACTGTCTCAGGATGCCCATATCAACAAGACTAGCAGGAAAAAGCACAAGAAATTGTCCAGCCATGGTTGTCAGAATCTGTGGAAGAGAGGTAAAGGATGGTAGAGTGGGTACTATCAGAATAGAGTACCTATAGGTGTGAGTAGGGCTAGACAAAACTAAGTAGTTGCAAGGGAAGGGCGTCAGTTACACAGGAGTGCTGATAATGGTAAAATGCAACTGAGATACCTTGCAATGGGTTAAAACAGTGCAGCAGCAGTACACAATGAGCAAACAAGTGCAACACCCTGCAGACACATGGTTTAAATACCAGAAAAGATGGAAGAATCTAGAAGCTTGAATTATTACCCAATCTTGCTAGCCCCTGCTCTTTCAACCAATCACTCTTGCTAGAGAAGGTCAGGCAACCCTGTTACTCTCACTAACACCGAAGACAAGACACTACCAGCAGAAGATGGCTGTCAGAAACACAGCAAATTCAACAAGCAAAACAACCAGGCCTAAATAACAGCAGGCCTCTATCCAGACTATGCTACCTGACTAGAACACAGAAATGCACAGAAAAGCACAGATAGAGCACTCACAAACAGAAAATACAACTCTCAGTATGAAACAGCATTTTACAGTTAAGTAATTCAAAAAAATTCAATTACAGTAATGAAACACTAGCAACAAAAATACAGTTAAAAGAGTATAAAATATTACAAAAATGCAGTGAAACAGTAAAAAAAGCTTTATAACAGTGCAAAATGTAGTAGATTAGCTGTATAGCACAACTATAAATGTTAAGAAGTACAATTCAACTAAATAAATGTAAGAAAAAACTTATTTTGCTCTTGGAATGAATCACCACTCCTCAGCCTGTTTGGTGCAATTTGGTGCATTTGTCAACTGTTCCTAAGTGGATATTGTATGAAATGCCTTGCCCATGTCCAGGTAGACGTTATTCATTGTTTTCCCGTCATCTATTGCCTTGGTGACCTTCTCAAAGAAGTCCACCAAGTAGAGTATGCATAGCCCTCCATTGACAAACCAAGATCGGGTTGGGTCCAGTGTCTGAAGGTTGACTATGTCTTTGTTGGTCATTTCCATGGTGATTCATTCTATGATTTTGCATATTAGGCAAGTTAATCTTCTAGGTCTGTAGTTTCAGGGGTCATCTGATGGTCCACCCTTGTGAAGTGGGATAACCATTGCAGTTATTTCCTGTTTAGAGGCTATAGTTGAAAAATGAATCAAGTGGTCCTGATAGGTCATGTTTCTTGCTATTTAGGAGGCGGTATACCTGGATATTGTCAGGGCCTAGTGAGGCTGTATTTTTGTCCCTGGTGAGTGCAACAAGGATTTGCTTCCTTTTAATCGTTGGGGGAGTTATGCTAGTAGGTATTTCATGGGGAAGGCAGGAGGGAGTGGGGGGTGAAGTTTGAACAGAATTTGTAAGCCAGGAAATTTGCTGTGTTGTACTGCTCAATGAAGATGGCACCGTTGGCCACCAGTTTGGCACACTGATATGTGATGCCTTTGAGGCTTTGGACATAGCTGTTGAAGACATTGTGGTTGTCTTTAGTCTGTGAGAATATCATGACCTTATATTTGGCCTTGGTGGACTTCGTTAGTCCTCTTAGTTTCCTGTTTAGTATAATTAGAGAGCTCCTAACATTATGGGTGTGACACCCCACCACTGGCAACAGGAATCAAGGAGCCTCAGTCCTCACCACTAGCACTAGTGGGGGATGTACACCTGGGAGGACGACAAGTACACACACAGTAAAGTGCAGTTTCCCATAAGAGCACACAGAGACCAGAGTCAGTCTAGGGTTGGTTTCTCCCTCTTTCTCCAGCTCCCCAAAAAAAGACTCCCCGGTGGTACAGCTACAGGGTTGAGATCTCAGCTGAGTGGCTAAGCCAAGACCTCCAGCACCCTCAATGTCCAACCAGTGCTTTGTGTCTCTGCCCAAGTAGCTGACACACACATACTCTTTGAGATTTGATTTACACACACACACACACACACACACACACACACACACACACACACACACACACACACACACCTGGGGAAGGTTAACACACGTTTACTAGCATGTCCCCTTTTGCCCAGACTATAAAGTAGTTATCACTGCCACCAGCCAACTCTTATCAGCTACTTTAAGGCCTTTAACAAAGGGTGTCCAATTCTACTGTGTAATGTTACTATTAATCCAAATGGTAGTTTGACCAAGAGCAAGGCATTTTGGAGTGGCCTGCACAGTGTCACCAAATAGATATGCAAGTACTCTAAGAGCTTAAATATCTCTAGACAGACCAGCCACAATTGAAAGGTTTAAATATATGTAATAGGTTCATAGGTGGGTACTAAGCTATCTGCCCGAAGGCATTTATAAGCTTAGCCAGAATGTGTTGGCTTTCGCCGTCCCCTTAGATTAGATCCCTCTGCCTCTGTCCAGCAGAGCCACTGAAGTGATCCCCGAGGTAAACTTTCTGTTTCCCATCCACTCATCAAGGTTTCTTTTGAAGAGTGTTAGCGAGGAGCTCTGCCTAATGTAGCTTGGGATCTTGTTCCAAAGCATGAGAAGTCTCTGGGACAGGAATCTATCCCTCCAGTACGTCCTATTTATTGTTCTAGTGAGGTGTGGATCCCTAGAGCGTGTGGTTCGAGGGGATAAGGTTTTCTTTAGGTGGAGCATGTCCATCAATTCTGGGTTGGACATGGCCTTGTATGTCAGGCAGAGAGAGAGAGTAGGCAGTATGCAACCGAGTACAACTGGAGTTTCTTCAGTTGAGCTGTATAGGGCATCTGTTTGAGGCCATTGATCCTCTTGTTGAGGTACTTCTGTGGTCTTTCCAGCAGTTGCAGGTGTCTTGTAAGGTACGTCCCAAATGGGGCGTTGTACTCTAAGATGGGTCTGATGAGTGATGAGTAGAGGGGCACAATGACCTCTTTTGATCTGGATGCAAGCCCTTTTATGATTAGGTGGGCCACATAGAAGGATTTTCTAACCACTTTGGCAATGTGATTATCAAAGGTGAGATTACTATCTACGTGGGTCCCCAGATCCCTTATTACATCTTCTGTATTTAGGGGACTACCACCTATGTGGTAGTTTGTGGGTACTTTGTTTTTTCCAAAGGGGATAACTATGCACTTTTTGGCATTTAGCTTGAGGCCATGATTTTGACACCAGGTATCCGTCTCAGTAAGACCCTTTTGGAGGATATCTGTGTCAGCCGGAGAGTCAGTTATAGCCCCTAGTTTGCAGTCATCTGCGAACTTGGTCAGCCATAGTCCTCCTGTGCTTGCCTGTACCTCTGAGAAGTATATGCCGAACAGGAAGGATCCTAGGACTGAGCCCTGGGGAACACCACGGTTTAGAGATGGACCTAGCTCCTGCAACTCTCACCATGTGGGTTCTGTCCGTGAGCCAGTTGGCAACCCATCTTGTGACATACAGGTTTATATTCAGGCTGGTGAGCTTGTCTATAATACCAGAATGGGGAATGCTGTTGAATGCCTTAGTGAGGTCTAGGTAGGCTGTGTGTACCACCTTTCCCTCATCTATAGCCTTGGTAACTGTCTCAAAGAAGTCCACCAGGTTTAGGAGGCATGAACTGCCCTTAACAAAGCCAAACTGGGTAGGGTCCAGTGTTTGGAGGTTCCCAATGTCCCTGTTAATGAGTTCCATGATGATGCGCTCCATAGCCTTGCAGACCAAGCTTATAGGGCGATAGTTCCTGGGGTCTGTTGTGGCTCCACCTTTGTGGAGCGGAATAACCGCTGCTGTGATCCACTCTATGGGTATGTAGCCTGTGGAGAGGCTGAGTTTGAACAGTGTGTTTAGGTGAGGGGTTAGTTCGTCTTTGGGCTCGTGTAGGATGCAGCCTGGGACACCATCTGGCCCCATTGATGCTGAGTTTTTGGCTTTGGAGAGGGCTGTTTTAACTTGAGTGTCTGTGATTTCAGGGACTCTACATTCTTCTGGCATGGTTATGGGTACTTTTGGGGGTGAGAGGGGGGTGAAGTTTGTGCTGAACCAGTCTGCCAGGATGTTGGCGATATCGGTCGGTTCAGTGTATTTTGTGCCATTCTGCACTAACTCCGAGCAGATCTGAGCATTGCCACTTAGATTCTTGACATAGCTAAAGAATGCATTGTGGTTATCTTTGGAGTCCTTGACAATTTTTCTTTCAAAGCTCGCCTTGAATGATTTTATGAGGAATTGTAGTTTCTTGCTGATACTGATCAGGGATGTCTTCCCTTCTTGGGATTTTACTCTTTTCTGTACTACTTTCCTCCTTCTATTGTATAACTTGTTTATGGCAGGAGTCCACCAAACTGGTTTCCTTTTCTTGGAGGAGTGAGTCTTGGTTTTGCTTGGGATGGCACGATCCATGCATTCTTGTAGCTGCCCGTAGAATGCATTAGTAAAGGATTTTGCAGCTTGGACAGTGTTATCCTTCAGCATGGGGGCTTTGAAACTTTCCACCTCGGTCTTAAGTAACGTGAAGTTTGCTTTTGAAAAGTTTTTCATGGTGGCTTTCTTGTCCGGGGGTGGGGGCGGAATATGGATATCCAAAGTGATTTGTTTATGGTCAGATCTGACCAGCAAGGGATTGACCTCTGGTGTGGAACACCGGTCGCCCATGTTGGTGATGACCAGGCCCAATATGTTGTCACCTCTGGTGGGAGTGTTGACCAGTTGAACCAGGGCGTTAGAGTTTATAAATTCTAGGAAAAGTTGGACAAGGGAGTTAGTACTTGAGTAGGTCTCCCAGTTAATGTTTGGGTAATTGAAATCACCCAATATTAGGGTGTTTGGTAGAACCTTTATGTTTTTCAGTGTTACCAGAAATGCGGAATGGGGGTCCTGGGACATGGTGGGTGATCTGTAGCAAGCTACAATTTGAAATGCAGTTTTGACCATTGTTAGTTGCACGTGGCTAATCTCTGAAGCATTGTGTTGTGCCACTAACCTGGAGGTGTGGGTATCCTTGATGAATATGGTTACACCCCCTCCTTTTATATTTTGGTTTTTGTTCTGTGGCCGAAATCTGTGGTATGAGTTGTAGCCTGGTAGCGCTGGTGTGCCCTCCGGAGCCTTAAACCAGGTTTCTGTTACTGCACTGCACATATATCAATTTTCTCCATACTGAGGAGTGCCTTGAGTGTGTGTATTTTGAGGTTTAGACTTCTGGCATTGAGTAGCATTACCCTCAGTTTTTAATAAATGATAAAAAAATCACAGTAACTTCAGAGTTCAAAATCACAGAAAATATTTAAAACAACATTGTAGGACAGTCACAAATAAATACAGAAAACATCAAAACTATACTTCACTATATTCCTAACTGAATCTAAGAGAATTTACTGTACTCTACTTACAGAATAAGCAGGCAGATGTAGTGAGTCGGTTTTCCAGCTGATGCTGTCAGGTCAAAGACAAAATACAAAATGTACTGTCTTTCTCATAGAGTTCTTAAATTAGTATTCCACCTATTACTGCTGTGTAGCTTGCAGCATGACATCACTTTTTGTCACCTGACTTTAGTTCCCAAGCTAAACCTCCATTGCTCGAAACTACCAGCATTTAGCAACTCCCTGTGAAAACACATAAGCAAGGGCCCTTCTTAGATCTTTTGGCAAATGGTAGCAGTCATAAAATAATTTATATTCCTCCACATTTAAAGACAATACAGAAAACTTCTAGTTCTAGTCATTGTGTCTGTTACTGCACTGAAACTGAGAGATAACATATTGTGTTTATGGTCCAGCTATACAGTAACTTAATTTCAACTATTTTCCTGTTTTGCAAATTAACCTTCTATGTTCCAGTTTCCATATATACATTTACACAGTAACAATAGTGTGTATAGAGTTCTGGTTCTTTTCTGGTAGGGTACACTGTGGATACATCTTTAAGCTGAGTACTGTACAATATATCTCTTCAGCACATGTCTGTACAAACCAGCTTGTATGACATACAGTTCTAATACATTTGTGACAGAAGCATATGAATCATGTTGATATTCACAAATGACATATGATTATTTACAAAATTCCAGATAGCTGGGCTGGCAGTATATCCTTCTGTCACACTTCTATATAAATCATATTAATATTCACAAATGACATATAATTATTTACAAAATTCCAGCTAGCTGGATTGGCAGTATCTCTTTTTGTGACAATGGGAGTTGCTCTTTGTTATTTTAACTATGGCTTTTTTCCTTTTGTAATGCACCCTATTAAGGTTAGTATTCCACCAGTGTGGCCTGTTTTTAGAGCTTCTTTCGGGCTTACTTCTAGTAGATACAACAGCTTCTATACAACAGTTTACATGGTTGTACAGGGTCCCTGTGAACAATTCTGCATAGGTTGCTGTGAACTCAAGGTTGGGAGGGCCACTGAATTGTGAAAGCCTTGTAACAAAAGGAGATACTGCCAGCCCAGCTATCTGGAATTTTGTAAATAATTATGTCATTTGTGAATATCAACATGATTCACATACTTGGATTACAAATGTATTAGAACTGTATGTTATGTGTATATCAAACTTCTGATACAGAAGTGTGTTTTGAACAGGTTTTTTACAGTACCGAGGTTAAAGCTGTATCCACAGTGTACCCTACTGGAGTAGAACAGAAATGTACCTGCACTATTATAACTGTTTAGAAGGATGTATATATTTTAACAATGGAAACTGGAACACAGGAGGTTAGTTTCAGAAAAAATAGCTAAAAATGTAAATTACTTTATGACCACGTAATACAATGATGTTATCTTTCAGTTTCAGTGCAGTAGCAGTCACAATGTCTAGCTTTATGTATTGTCTTGGAAATGTTTATTGTTTTATGACTTCCAGGATCTGCCTTAGAGCTAAGAAAAGCCCTTGTTTATGTATTTTTACAGGTAGATGCTAAATGCTACCAGCTGCACCAGTGGTTGATTTTGAGCCAGGGAACTGTAGTCATATGACAAGAAATTATGTCATTCTGCAAGTATCCCAGTAGTAATATTTGAGATATTAATTTAAGAACTCTCTGAGAGAGACTGGGTATTCTGTACTTTGTCTTTGGCCTGACAAGAAGATCCAGTCACCACATCTGCTTGCTTGCTCTATAAGTAAGTTAAATAGGGTATAGTAATTCTCTTAGATACAGTCAGGAATATAGCAAAACTTAATTTAGATGTTTTTCTTTATTTATTGGAGACTGTCCTGCAGTGTTGCTTTAAATATTTCCTGTGATTTTGAACTCTGATGTTACTGTGATTATATACTGAGTGTTTTCTTGTTCTTTTATTATTTATTGTTAAATGTATTTAAACCTTTCATTGTGGCTGATATCTGTGAGACATATTTAAGTTCTGGGAGTAATTGCTTATTTATTTGGTGTCACTGTGTAGGCCACTTCTAATAGCCTTGCTCTTGGTCAAACTACCATTTGTATTAACAGTAACATTACACAGTAAGATTTGACGCCATTTGTAAGGGCCTTAAAGTAGCTGATAAGGACGTGGCTGGTGGCAGTGATAACTACCTTATAGTCTGGGCAAGAGGAGGCATAGCTAGTAAACCTGTGCCAGCCTTTCCCAGGTGTGTGTGTGTGTGTGTGTGTGTGTGTGTGTGTGTGTGTGTGTGTGTGTGTGTGTGTGTGTGTGTGTGTGTGTGTGTGTATGTGTGTGTAACTCAAACTTCAGAAAGTATGTGTGTCAACTACTTGAGCAGGGACACAAAGCACTGGTTATACAGAGAGGGTGCTGGAGGTCTTGGCTTGGCCACTCAGCTGAGATCTCAACTCTATAGCTGTGCCAGTGGGGAGTCTTATTGGGGATCTGGAGAAAGAGGGAGAAACCATCCCTGGACTGACTGTGGTCTCTGTGTGCTCTGAAAGGAAATTGCACTTGATGCAGAAAGCTGCATTTGGAAATAGTGTGTGTGTACTTGTCATCTTCCCAGTGTACGTCCCCCAGTGGTGCTAGTGGTGAGGATTGAAGCTCCTTGATTACTGTTGCCAGTGGTGGGGCATCACATCCCTATCGCTTAATAGAATGTAATTCGCTTTAGAATAGTTCCTAACTGTTGCAGGATTTGCTGGGTTTGCTGAGTTGATTTTTATTTCTAAGGAGACAGCTTTGTGCCCAATCTTACCAATGAGGACATGACATTGGGATGGTGCAGCACTCTTCCATATTGATGAATACCAGGTCCAGTATGTTTGAACCTGTGGTCGGTGTACACACTATCTAGTTTAGGGTATTTTTGTTAATAAAGTCCAGAAATTGATGTGCCTGCAAGTATGAGGCAACGTATGTTTCTCAGTCTGTAGAGGGTTAGTTAAAGTCTCCCATGAGTAGTGTATTTGGTCTAAAGGTGAGAGTCCCCATTAGGTCTGGGTATGAGTTATGGGATTCTAGAGGGTGACCTATAGCTTGCTAGAATATGGTACGCAACTTTGTCTATGGTGATTTGCATGTGGATAAACTCCAAGGCATTGTTTTGTTTAACCAAAGAGTTATGCTTGTTGCTAATATAGATTGAGATCTCCTCACATTTTGTCAATTTGGCATTGCCTAAAAAAGACTGTAAGGGGGTGAATAAAGTTTTAGGCAATATTTGGAAGCCTGGGGCAAAAGGTGCAGACCATAGTTTACAAAGCAACATGGTCTGTTGACCATGTCCTCCCATGTTGGCAAATATTGAATTCTCCTGGAAAGACACCAGAAACTAAGCCAATTATTAAAGTCAGTCATCTTTTGTTTGTACTGTGACATCATTCTTGATGAAGGTAGAATACTGCCCATTGCAAGGCATATACCTTCCTGAGACACATACTCAGAGATATCAACAACCTCTGTATTCATATAGTTCTGGAAAGTATGCCTCAGGTCATTACTGCCCAAGGAACTATGATAGAATAAAAAAAAATGTTAAGCATGTTTCCTGCCTTTCCTGTAAGTGGTCTAGACTGTTTGTAGGCTTCTGAGCCCCCAAGCCTTTCTGTTTTGGAGGGAAGCCTTCTAGCTTAATTTTGTTTCTTAGAGCTAGCCAGTTTTCTAGTTTCAGCACTCAAATCTGTTTCTTTGAACTCAGCACTTGTTCAGAACTCGTTATAAGCACTAAATAAGTTGCAAATTACTACAGCACTCAACTTTCCGCACTTGTCTAGAGGAAAGCAGTTTTTAGTACTTAATAAATAAGCACCTATCCAGGCATGTCTAAGGGTCAGCTCCCGGTGATTTCTCCTGTCTACCTGATGAATCTGGACATCTCGGGGCAATGCAGCAATTGCCTCATGTACACAAACAACCCTCTCCTACCACCCAACACTACAACTTGTGAGAGATGCACTTATATTGCCAAACTGGAAGCAAAGCTCTCTTCACCCAAGACTGGACTAGACAGTCAAGAGGAGAAGGTAAACACTTGCACCACACCACACTCATCACATAGTCCCTCAAAACCTACACCACCAAAACAGACACATAGAGACACAAACCACACACCTACATTCACGGAGGCTCTCAATAAAAACCTGCTCAAGCATCAGGGACCTCCAAAGCAGAAACGCAAGCAAACTCCACCCACCAACACAACCCAAATGACACATAGCCCACAAACTCAGTGTGCCACTCAACCACAGCCCATAAGGCATAACAACGTACCCAACACTCTAGTCATAGGTGACTCTATAGTCAGGCACACTGATGTTCCACTCACCAGGTTAAACAAGGAGAAAGTTATTGTCGGCTGCCTGTCAGGTGCCAGGATCCACCATATAACGCACGCACTCAGGTCACTCCACAACAAGTACAAATATGACACTGTCATTGTCCATGTTGGTGTGAATGACCTGAGGCGTAACTCCCTGGACTACATGAAAAGAGACATGGAGGAGCTCTCCTATCTTTTAGCCCAGGCAGGTATGACCCTGGCCCTGAGTAGCATCCTGCCATCACCCAGAATGATGCCACAGTGCAAGGACAAAATGATTGACTTCAACAATTGGCTAAGCTTCTGGTGTCATTCTAAGGGGATCCAGTATTTGTCTGCCTGGGACGACATGATCGACAGACCATGATGCTTTGCCAGAGATGGCTTGCACCTGTCGCCCTTGGGATTCCGGATACTGGCTACGGCTCTTGCCACCTCTATAGTGCCTTCTTTAGGCAAGGTTTAAATGACAAATTCACCACCGTAACAGGTACAAGCAAGCAAAACCTGAGGGTAATGCTACTCAATGCTAGAAGTCTAAACCTCAAAATGCACTCACTCAAAGCACTTCTTAAAATGGAGAACATCGACATCTGTGCAGTGACAGAGACCTGGTTCAAAGCTCCAAAGAGCACCCCTGCATTACCAGGCTATAATTCATACCAAACCTTTCGGCCACCTAACCCAGAACGAAGCACTAAAGGTGGAGGCGTGTCCATATTCATTAAGGATATCCACACCTCCAGGCTAGTTGAACAGCATAATGCATCCGAGATTATCCAAGTGCAACTAACTCTGGGCAAGACCGCAATCCAAATTGTAGCTTGCTACAGACCCCCCACCATGCCCCAGGATTCCCACTCCTCATTTCTTGATACACTGGAAAGTATTAGGGTACAACCTAACACCCTAATAATGGGCAATTTCAACTACCCCATCATTAACTGGGAAAACTACTCATGTACCAACTCTTTTGCTCAGCGTTTTCTGGAATTCATAAATTCCAACGCCTTGGATCAACCTATTCACACCCCCACCAGGGGCAGTAATATCCTAGACCTGGTCATTACCAACATGGGCAACCGGTGTTCCACACCAGACGCCAATTCCTCGTTGGTCAGATCCGACCACATGCTAATCACCCTAGACATCCACATCCCACCCCCACCCCCACCCCCAGTTAGGGAAACCACCGTAAAAAACTTCTCCAAAGCCAACTTCACACTTCTTAAGACAGAAGTGGCAAACTTCATGACACCCATGCAGACGGACAATAGAGTTATGACTGCTGAATCCTACACAAATGCACTTTATAAGCACTTACACGAGTGCATGCATCATGCTATCCCTAATAGAACCAAAATACTATCCTCCAAAAAAAGAAAGCCAATCTGGTGGTCCTCTGCCATAAACAAACTCTACAACAGAAGAAAGAAACTGTTGCAAAAAAGAGTAAAATCCCATGACTGGAGGATCACCCTGGTCAACCTCAGTAAGAAGCTGAGATCCTTCATAAAATCCTCCAAAGCTAGTTACGAAAACAAAATTGTCATTGACTCTAAAGACAAACACAAAGCATTCTATAGCTATGTCAAGAATCTCAATGGCAACACTGAGATCTGCTCTGAGTTACAGCACAATGGCACTAAATATACAGAACCAACTGATATTGCCAACATCCTGGCAGGTAATGTTCAGTGCTAACTTTACCCCCCTCTCATCCCCTAGAGGGCCCTTCTCTATACCGGAAGAATGCAAAGTTCCTGTAATCACGGGTGCACAGGTAAAAAACACACTCTCCAAAGCCAAGAACACAGCATCCATGGGACCTGACAATATCCCAGGCTGCATTCTACATGAAATACAGAATGAACTGGCACCCTTCCTAAGTACCATGTTCAGTCATAGCCTCACCTCAGGCTTTGTGCCCACTGAATGGTGCACCACGATGGTTATCCCACTCCACAAAGGGGGAGCCACAACGGACCCCAGGAACTACTGCCCCCTTAGCCTGATGAGCCTGGTCTGCAAGGCCATGGAACGTATCATCATGGAACTCATAAACAAAGACATTGGTAATCTCCAAACTCTGGACCCTACCCCGTTCGGATTTGTAAAAGGCAGATCATGTCTCCTAAACCTGACTGACTTCTTTGAAGCAGTCACCAAAGCCATAGATGAGGGTAAGGTGGTTCACACAGCTTATCTAGATCTTGCCAAGGCTTTCGTCACCATCCCCCACTCTGGAATTATAGATAAGCTCACTAAACTAGGTATAAATCCCTATGTCACAAGATGGGTTGCCAATTGGCTCATGGACAGAACCCACACTGTGAAAGTAGCAGACTCCAAATCTGACTTCAGACCAGTGACAAGTGGAGTACCACAGGGTTCAGTCCTGGGTCCTCTCCTGTTTGGTATCTACTTCTCTGAAGTACAGGCTAACACAGAAGGTCTTTGGCTAACAAAGTTTGCAGATGACTGCAAACTAGGAGCCATAATCGAAACTCCTAACGATGTGGACATACTACAAAAGGGCCTCACTGAGACAGATGCCTGGTGTCAAAGCCATGGCCTGAAGCTCAATGCCAAAAAGTGTATTGTCATCCCCTTTGGTAAAAACTCTGTACCCATGAACTACCACATAGCTGGTAGTCTACTTAACGCTGAACATTTAATGAGACCTTGGGACACAGGTGGACAGTAGTCTCTCCTTTGATAATCACATTGCCACAGTAGTCAGGAAATCCTTCTACGTGGCTCACCTCATCGCAAAAGGTTTCTCATCCAGAAAAAAAGAGGTTATTGTTCCACTCTGCTCATCACTCATTAGACCCATTATAGAGTACAACGCTCCTTTTGGTATGTACCTCACAAGGCATCTACAACAACTGGAAAGGCCACAGAAATACCTCACAAAGAGGATTACTGGCCTCAAACAGATGCCCTATGCAGACTGTCTCAAAAAACTCCAGCTTTACTCTGTCGCATATCGCCTACTCAGAGGTGATCTCTGCCTAACATACAAAGCTATGTCAAACCCAGAGCTGTTGGACATGCTCCACTTAAAGAAATCCCAATCCCAAAAGCTACACGCTCTAGGGACCTAAACCTTATCACCACAATAAACAGAACATGCTAGAGGGATAGATTCCTGTCCCAGAGACTTCCCATACTCTGGATCAGACTACCTATCAATGTCAAACAGAGCTCCTCATTAGCACTCTTCAAGAAAAATCTTGATGATTGGACGGGAGATAGGAAATTCACCCCGGGGATCACTTCTGTGGCTCTGCTCGACAGGGGCACAGGAAAATAATTTTCTTGGGTGGCGAAAGCCAGAGTACATTTTTAGCTAGGCTTATATAGGCCCTAGGGCCAATAGCCTAGTACCCTCCTATGAACCTATGAACTGATGTCTGTGGTGTAGTGACTTAAGTGCCTGCCAAATTTGATGGATTCTGGCTCCAGATAAGCAACTAATTGTTATCCTGTCCTTGTTTGGTCTGGTGAGTGAGGTATCTGTGTGTTGTACAATGGAGTCCCCTATGACGAGTTCTGGGTAATGTGTTTGCTTGCCTTATCGGCTTTGCTCTCGGGGTCCATTGGATGTAGGAGTTTGTGTGGTGTTGGGGTTACTTTTGGTGAGTGCTTTAGAGATTGTTGAGGATAGGTGCTGCCATTTATAGGCTTAGGAAGTCTGTGAGGTTTGGGAAGAACGCTTTTTAGTGCCTCAGCCTAGGGTGGTTGGTGTGTGTGTGTGTGTGTGTGTGTGTGTGTGTGTGTGTGTGTGTGTGTGTGTGTGTGTGTGTGTGTGTGTGGTAAGCACTATGTGTATGCAAGATTTTTGCCTCCGGTGAAATTGTGTATGTGCATCTCTATCATACTGTGTTTGTTTTTTTAAGGGATAAATGGTTATCTGTGAACATGAGACAATTTCTACATTGTCCCAGGATGCCCATATCTACCAAGCTGGTTATGGAGACATTTGGAAATTGCATATCCATGTTGTCATAACTGGTATTTGGGTAGGCTACTGTAGGTCATGGACTGGGTTATACAGATATCTCCTTGTGTGGTCTCTGTTATCTGACATTAGACTAAGTTAGATTGTGCTAAGATTGTATAGTAGTGCTGTTTAATGTGCAAACTAGGTTCTCTAAGCTTGTCTGTGCACAATGGCTTTATTTTAGCTACACTAAGTTATAGGTTTCAATTTTAAGGGTAGTTTTATAGATAACATTTATTTTCTCAGCATTTGTGTCTGTACAGGGCACTGCTGACCTACTGATGTAACAACATCAAGAAAGATTGCTTGTGAGTGTAATGCTACAAGAAAAGTTAAACTATCTTGACAAGGTAATTTATGGTATTAGGGACCTTTGAAGTGATTTAAAGGCAAAAGTCAACAAGTAAAGCAAAGATAAAGCAGTAGCATTCTAAACAGTTAACTAAAGTGCAAAACAATAAAATAAATGTCTTATCTGCCAAGGATGGAGCAGGATTAACTCAGGACCCTCTTACAGGGTAGCAAGGGTGCCAATCAGATGGGAGCTCTGGGAGAATGAGCAGGAGACAATTTGTAGTATACTCAAGTGCAATACTGGTTTGCTGGGTGAGCACTTAGTATTACAAATATATGGAAAACAGTGAGTAGGAATTACTTAAATAGGTAACACAACAGACAATAACAATGAAAGGGTGGAGGGTGGGAGTTCGGAAGTCCATAAGGGGCAAAAGCCAGAGACACAGCCCTTTAAAACCACAACAAGAAAAAGGTTGGAGGGTTGGTTGAGAAAATTCAAACTGGTGCTCTAGTCCTTAGGTTAGAATTTCAGAAACTTTTAGGTTATTGTCTCAGTGGAGAGTGGGGCAGACTCAAAAAGCAGGGGAAAAACACTAACAAGGTAAACTTATGGAAATAGAAGTGCAGTAAAATGTATAAACAATGCCAACATTTTGGCAGTAATACATAATTTTCACACAACTGCAAATGAAGCTACAAGAGTAAGGTCCCAGAAAAAAATGCAAACGTATAACTTTTTTTGGCTAAACCATGGACAAAATACAAAATAAAAAGTATCACTACACAGGCCACTATAAGTGCAAATTAAAATGTTTAAGCAGAATGTAAATGAAACGCTTTTTTCTTCCCTTTTGATGAAAAGCTTGTATCTCACACATCTTAGAGTCTTGCACAATAGACCCTGGGTGGATATAATTCTGCTAAATATATACCAGACATGCTGGGGAAGGATCAGTTTAAAAAAAAATGACACTTTATTCATCTACTTTTACTGTATTTGTGTTTCCTTCTACTTTATTTTGCTTTTGCCTCTTCTTAAAAGTACTCATTTTTATTTATTCTGCTGCATTTATTACTGCTTGGTAGTAGCCTGATTAAATTGTAACTGTTATTCTAAGTCTTTTGGTTTAAGCAATTGGGCTTCATACCGGTTGTTTTACATTAAGAAGGTTTGTGGTCTGCACTGTTGTGGCAGGACAGGTAGCTTACATCCTTCTAAGCTGGGAATTGCTAATTGAAGGCTCAGTGACTGCTATTCTAAAAGTGTATTAGTTCTGGTTTAAGCACTTGGACTATAGGCCAGATATTCTACATTAAGAAGGTTTGTGGTCTGCACTCTTGTGGGAGGAGATGCTGGATTCTGCCCTTATGAGCTGGGAATTTCTGGTCACAGGCTTATTGTGCCTGCTTATTTGAACAGTTTCTTTCTGAAATTGGTGTGCCTTGTTGCTGTAGCATAGACCAGATTCAGTCCTACTGAATCTTGCTTTGTTTGTATAACTTGAGCACTGATCCAGGCCATCATTTTTTGGAGAAGGTTCCTCTGCATCCTACTGGCAGGAGTGTGCAGTTAGAACTTGTCTGATTGAAGACTGCTGGAACAGGGCTCAGTTTTGAGCTTTTTTCTGTTTAATTGGGTAACTTGTTTAAATCAGTTTGTTCGTTTTCTATTGTTTTATATATAACAAAAAAATTCACTTTATTCATCTGCTTTTACGGTATTTGTGTTTCTTCCTACTTTATTACTAGGGGCATTGACTACAACTCTGATCTGAGATATATAACAATAAGTATCCTTTTCTGTGCATTTAAAGTGTTTTTTGATTGTATCTGCTTTATTTTCTGAAAAAAAAATAATAATAATACTTGTTTCCCACCTGTCTAAGCTAGTATAGTCCAGTTTTCAGGTTAGTGCTGAATTCAGGGCTGTGTTACAAATCTCTGTGTTTGCCCATACCTTACTTGGATAGAAGGAAGTTTCTCTGTTCACCTATGAGAGAGGGGAGCTTTGAGCAGCCTATCTGTCCCTGGAGGAGTGGTTTCAGCCCGGAAATTAGTAGTTTATTGGTCATTTTGGGCTAATTTCTATCTCATTCATTTCCCTGCTATAAAAACCACATTTGCCCAGTTTTGCACACTGGCAAAAAACACATATAAATACATGAAAATATATTCGGAAGCTCTAAATAAAAATCTGCAAAAGCAACAGAGACCTCCGAAGCAGACATCCAAGCAACCTCCACCCCCCCAACACAAACCATAAAACACATACTTCACAAAACCAGTGTGTCACGCAATCACAGCCCTTAAGGCAAAATAACATACCCAACATACTAGTAATAGATGACTCTATAGTCAGGCACACTGATGTTCCACTCACTAGTCAGAATAAGGAGAAGGTTACTGTTAGTTGCCTCTCAGGTGCCAGGGTCCGCCACATAACACAAGCACTCTGGTCACTCCAGAACAAGTACAAATACGACTCTGTCATTGTCCATGTTGGTGTGAATTACCTCAGCCATACCTCCCTGGAATACATGAAGTGAGACATGGAAGAGCTCTCTGATCACGTAGCCCAGGCCGGTATGACCCTGACCCTGAGTAGCATCCTGCCCTCACCAAGAATGATACCATGGTATAAAGAAAAAATTATCAATTTCAACAATTGGCTAAGTTTCTGGTGTCATTCAAAGGGGATCCAGTGGCTGTCTGCCTGGGATGACATGCACGACAAGCCACGCTGCTTTGCTGGAGATGGCTTGCACCTGTCACCCTTAGGCTTTTGAATACTGGCCAAGGCTCTTTCCAGCGAGGGGTTGACCTCCGGTTTGGAACACCTGTCGCCCATGTTGGTTATGACCAGGTCCAATATGTTGTCACCTCTGGTGGGAGTGTTGACCAGTTGATCTAGTTTTTAGGCAAGGCTCAAAAGACAAACCCACCGCCGTAAATAGCACAAGTAACAATAAACTGAGGGTAATGCTACTCTATGCCAGAAGTCTAAACCTCAAAGTGCACACACTCGAGGTACTCCTCAGTATGGAGAAAATCGATATATGTGCAGTAACAGAAGCCTGGTTTAAGGCTCCATAGAGCACCCCAGCACTATTAGGGTACAACTCATACCATACATTTCGGCCACAGAACCCGGACCGAAATACAAAAGGCAGGGGCATATCCATATTTATCAAAGATACCCACACCTCCAAGTTAGTGGCACAGCACGATGCTTCAGAGATCATCCACGTGCAACTAACAACTGGCAAAACTGCAATTCAAAATGTAGCTTGCTACAGATCACCCACCATGTCCCAGGACCGACATTCCATGTTTCTGGAAACACTGGGAAACATAAAGGACCTACCAAACACCCTAATATTGGGCGATTTCAATTACCCAAACATTAACTGGGAGAACTACTGAAGTACTAACTCCCTTGCCCAGCATTTCCTAGAATTTATAAACTCTAACACCCTGGATCAACTGGTCAACACTCCCACCAGAGGTGGCAACATATTGGACCTGGTCATCACCACCATGGGTGACCAGTGTTCCACACCGGACGTCAAACCCTCGCTAGTTAGATCTGACCATAAACAAATCACTTTGGAAATCCACATTCCCCTCCTCACCCCCAGACAAGGAAACCACTGTGAAAAACTTTTCAGAAGCAACCTTCACATTACTTAAGACTGAGGTGGAAAGTTTCAAAGCCCCCATGCTAAAGGATAACCCTGTCCAAGCTGCAAAATCCTTTACTAATGCATTCTACAGGCACCTACAAGAATGCATGGATCATGCTATCCCAAGCAAAACCAATACTCACTCCTCCAAGAAAAGGAAACCAGTCTGGTGGACCCCCTGCCATTAACAAGCTATACAATAGAAGGAGGAAACTAGTACAGAAAAAGAGTAAAATTCCAAGAAGGGAAGACATCCCTGAGCAGTATCAGCATGAAAGTATGATCCCTCATAAAATCATCCAAGGCGAGCTTCAAAAGAGAAAATTGCCAAGGACTCCAAAGATAACCACAGGGCATTCTTTAGCTATGTCAGGAATCTAAGTGGAAATGCTCAGATCTGCTCAGAGTTAGTGCAGAATGGCACAAAATACATTGAACCGACCAATATCACCAACATCCTGGCAGACAGGTTCAGTACAAACTTCATCCACCTCTCACCCTCAAAAGGGCCCATAACCATACCAGAAGAATGTAGTGCCCCTGAAATCACAGACACTCAGGTTAAAACAGCCCTCTCCAAAGCCAAAAACACAGCATCAGTGGGACTGCATGGTGTCCCAGACTGCGTCCTACACGAGCTCAAAGACAAACTAATCCCTCACCTAAACACACTGTTCAAACTCAGCCTCTCCACAGGCTACGTACCCATAGAGTGGCTCACAGCAATGGTTATTCTGCTCCACAAAGGTGGAGCCACAACAGACCCTGGGAACTATCGCCCTATAAGCCTGACTAGCTTGGTCTGCAAGGCTATGGAGCGCATCATCATGGAACTCATTAACAGAGACATTGAGTACCTCCAAACACTGGACCCTACCCAGCTTTGTTAAGGGCAGATCATGCCTCCTGAACCTGGTGAACTTCTTTGAGACAGTTACCAAGGCTGTAGATGAGGGAAAGGGGATACACACAGCCTACCTAGACCTCACAAATGCCTTCGACACCATTCCCCATTCTGGTATTATAGACAAGCTCACCAGCCTGAACGTAAACCCCTACATCACAAGATGGGTTGCCAGCTGGCTCATGGACAGAAGCCACATGGTGAGAGTTGTGGGGCTAGGTCTGATTCTAAACCAGTTACAAGTGGCGTTCCCCAGGGCTCAGTCCTAGGACCCCTCCTTTTCAGCATATACTTCTCAGAGGTACAGGCAAGCACAAGAGGACTATGGCTGACCAAGTTCGCAGATGACTGCAAACTAGGGGCTATAATTGACTCTCCGGCTGACACAGACATCCTCCTAAGGGGTCTCACTGAGTCAGATACCTGGTGTCAAAATCATGGCCTCAAGCTAAATGCCAAAAAGTGCATGGTCATCCCCTTTGGAAAAAACAAAGTACCCTCAAACTACCACATAGGTAGTCCCCTAAATACAGAAGACGTAATAAGGGATCTGGGGACCCAGGTAGATAGTAATCTCTCCTTTGATAGTCACATTTCCAAAATTATTAGAAAATCCTTCTATGTGGCCCACTTAATCACAAAAGAGGTTGCATCCAGATCAAAAGAGGTCATTGTGCCCCTCTACTCATCACTTATCAGACCCATCATAGAGTACAACGTCCCATTTGGAATGTACCTTACAAGACACCTGCAACAGCTAGAAAGACCACAAAAGTACCTCATCAAGAGGATCACTGGCCTCAAACAGATGCCCTGTGCAGCTCGACTGAAGAAACTGCAGCTGTACTTGGTTGCATACGGCATACTCAGAGGTGATCTCTGACTAACATACAAGGCCATGTCCAACCCAGAATTGATGGACATGCTCCACCTAAAGAAAACCATATCTCCTCGAGCCACATGCTCTGGGGATCTAACCCTCACCACAGCAATAAATAGGACATGCTGGAGGGATAGATTCCTGTCCCAGAGGCTTCCCATGCCTTGGAACAAGATTCCAATCTACATTAGGCAGAACTCCTCGCTAACACTCTTCAAGAGAAACCTTGACGAGTGGATGGGAAACAGAAAGTTTACCCTGGGGATCACTTTAGTGGCTTTGCTGGACAGAGGCACAAGGAACTAATCTAAGGGGGTGGCGAAAGCCAGCACATTCTGGTTAGGCTTATAAATGCCTTTGGGCAGACTACTTATGAACCTAAAGCCAGTACTAGAGCTCAAGTCTTGTGGTGAGAATTTCAGACACCTTTAGCCAATGTCTCACTGGGGGTGGGACAGACTCAAAGAACAGGGAGAAAACAGTAGCAGGGTAAATGGAAAGGTACTGGCATGCAATTTTAAGTAGATGTATACAGTAGTAAAAATAAAAATAAAAATACTGAAAAATTCATAAAACTGCCACTACTGCAATCTCAGTAAGGCACCAGACGTCTGGAATTTCAACTTTAAACAGGTATATACAGCTATAAAAAGTATTGAAGCACAAATTCTGGAGAAGAATTTACAATGCTGTCAACTACTGCAATCCTACCATAGACTAAGGCACCAAACTATGCAGAAATATGTTGTTATAAATGACTAACTGCGGCTCACATCTGGCTGATTATAGTCTTGCTATAATTGTAAAAGAAACTACATGACTGAGGCGCCAGACTGGGTTCAACATACAAAGAGCTACCTTTTACATGTAATTCAACTTACAGAAGTGCAGTATAATGGATAAACTTCTTATCTCAACAAAGGAATTCCACAGGATTCTTTGTCTCATAGGATCTGTGATACTCATGATAACATTTGCAAGACTCCACATAAGCAAAATTCAGTCAGCATCAACATCCCCTGACTTTTCACATTCGAGGTTTAGGATTTGTAAAAAAGGAGGTTATGTGGTAGAGACAGCAAACATCTCAAAATCCAGGTCTCCCATTCTCCCTACCTGCTCCATCAGAGTCAGTCACAACAAATACTTCAGGCTTTGCTTGGGGGCAGGGTCTTCATAAAAAGAGATGTTATCTCTTATAAATGTTCTCAGTTCTCTCTGGGACCTAAGTGTTTACAGACAACACCATAGAAATATGGCACATAAACAAGCAAGAGTAATTAGATCTTACCCTTTGTGTAGACTAGCCATGTTATCCTGGGATATAGCTTTTCAGCATAATCTCACTGTACAAGCCTCTTACACACCTTAAGAGCAAATCTGTGTAGCAGACAAGCTGAGCAGAATCAGGACAGACCCTCAAGAATGGAAATTATATCAGGGATCTTCCAACAATTGATCCAGCTGTGGGGAACACCCCAAATAAATCTGTTTGCCTCCACTCTCAGCAACCAGTTGGCAAAATTCTGTTCCAGGAATCCATGCAAGAAGGCTTGGAAGACAGATTTTTTTTTTCTTTTCCATGGACAAGAATGTTCCTGTATGCTTTTCCATTAATATCCAGGGTGATTAAAAAGATTATTAAAAAGATTCAGAAGGACTCTGCAAAGATTGTTGTGGCGACTCCCTTCTAACCCAGCAAATAGTGGTTCTCCCTTCTTTTGGAAATAGCCGGAGCAATTACCACAAGCATCCTCACAAACTGGCTTTACACACAAAAGTCCAGGGGTGTTTGATACATTCCAACCACAAGCAACTACAACTGGCTTGTGTGATTGAGTTTTAATAGTTGTAAGGCACCTTTTCTCTGAGCATGTGCAGCATGTATTAATGGGGAAAAGAAAGCCTGGAAAAGGTTTTTAGTTGCTCCCAACAAAAGAACCAACACCAATGCAGGGATAATGTTTTACTGATTCTTCAGTATTTTTAAGTTACTGTTCTTGTCCTCAGTCAAGGTTCATTTGTCAGCCATTTCAGTATGTATGCAAAGGGATCCCCCCTCTTTTAATGCAATCTCATGTGAAAATCATTTTCAAAGGGGTGTTGAAAAAGAAGCCTCCTAGAAAACAGATGGCTCCTCCCTGGGATCTTAATTTTATGTCATAAAAACTGACTCTTGAGCCATTTGAATCATCTTATCAGGCTGGCTTGAGGTTATCAGCTTGGAAAACAGTCTTGCTAATTCCTCTGACATCTGGAAGAAAAGCATCTGAGCTGGACATGCTCATGGTGGGTCAGCCTTCTTTCATTTTCCAGAAAGATAGGGCTTACATAAGAACGTAGCTTTCATTTGTGCCTTAAATTGTATCCAAATTTACCTTAAGTGAAGCTGTCCATCTCATTGTCTTCTTCCCAGAACCTAAAAATGAGGGAGAAAAGATACTCCATACCTTGGATGCTCACAGAGAACTCTGGTACTACTTGAAAGATAAAATATTTCAAAACGTCTGATCAGTTTTTCATTTCTTGTGAAGGTAACAAAACACACACTATTTCAAAATGTTTGCCTCATGCTATTACTTTTTGTTATTTCCTCCACATCAGAACTATTCCATGCAAGATCATGGCTCAGTCTAACAGGGTATTGGCTTCACTAGTGGCTTTTTGGAAGGGGGTTGTATGCTAGAAGCATTTTAAAAGCAGCAACTTGGTCCTCTGTGCACACTGCTGCAAGGTTGTATAAGCTAGACTCCTTCTCCAGGTCTAGGACAGGCTTTGCTAGGACCATTCTCCAGGGGCTCCTGGACCCTCGTTCTTCCTTCGTCGAATCAGTTTAAGCTGTGATAATTTACCTATATGCTAGGCTACTGCAACAGTGATCAAATGAAGAACATAGAGTTGTTTAAATAAGCTTACCATAGCTTTTCATCTTGCTGCTGCTAGTGTACTTTGAAATTGCCTTAAAAGTGTGTGTTCCTCGTTGCTGGCTTGTATGTTTTATAATCACCTCGTAATTACTTGTATCTAGTTGTTTGATTTGTTTCTGGTACCTTTCACTTTTGGATAACTAAAGTGTGTGTTTACGTAAAAAGGACTGGGACTGCAATTTGGCTGTAAAGAGGTAGTCTGGTCTGTCTGAGTTGGGGAAACACTCAAGGGGGCTTAGAGTGAGATCATTTTATTGACCAGAGGGTTTAGTCGCTTTTCTTTGAGTTTAATTCATATGCTTATTGCACATTGGCATTTAGCAGTGCCTTGTACAGATGAAGGCACTTAGAAACTAAATGTTGCATATACAATTTCCCCTGTAACTTTACCCAGTACTCAGTTCTGCAAAGAACAACTTGCTTGTATGCTGACAAGCAGTGCTGCACAAATTCAGTCATATACACAGCATAGTTATAGTTTCTATCCTTCCAGTGCTCAAGTTTAACCTGCTGTACCATCCCTTTGCAGTTCATCCTAAAAAGACCTGACACTTTTTCAATTTCTCTAATACCATCTTGGCAGATATGGACATCCTGAGGCAATGTAGGAATTATCTTGCATTTACTGACAACCAATTAAACCTTATAGAAATGGATACAATATGTGAGAGATGTAATGACACAGTGTCACTGGAGGCAGGACTCTCACACAAAAACATTCAAATTAAAAATCAGGTTGTTGGTAACATAGGCATTACACCCACCACACATAGTACTGACTCAACACATAGACCAACACATGCTGAAGCACTTAAAAGCAACATTCCTAAACCCCATAAAACTCTTAGACATTTGTTCTACAAAAATAATCCTCAGCAACCCCAAAAGGACTCCACCAAAACAACTCCCAACACAACGTATATAGCCACACTGTTTGGAGCCTTAACTGCAAAGCCCATAAGTCAAGCCAACACACATGTTTTAATCATAGGAGATTTCATTCTGAGATATGTAGATGTCTACTCACCATGCTGAATAAGGAAAAAGTCATGGACAGTTGTCTGTCAGGGGCCAAAATCCACCATATCACCCATGCACTTAAATCATTAGACCAGAGGTGCACAGTATGACTCAAATCATAGCCCATGTGGGTGTAAATGACCTGAGACATACCTCCCTGGACTATATGAAGACAAACATTAAGGAGCTCTTGGACTGTGTCCCAGGCTTGTATTTGCCTAGCATTCTACCTTCACCAAGGGTGATGCAACAACATGAACAAAAGATGATTGTCTTCAGTAACTAGCTTAGTTTCTAGTTTCATTCCAAGAGGGTAGAATATTTGTCAACATGGGAGGATATGGTCAACAGACCACATTGCTTTGCAAAGGATGATCTGCACCTGTCTCCTTTAGGTTTTCAGGTATTGGCTAAAACATTGTCTTCCCCCATAGTGTCTTTGTTAGGCATTGCCAAACTGACAAACATTCTGACATAAAAAACATCCCAAGGGAATCTAAACATATTATTACTCAATGCCAGGAGCCTAAACAAAAAACTCCACTCCCCCCAGGCTGTCCTCACCCTGGAAAGAGTGGACATTTGTATAGTTACTAATGTTTTAAAGCTGCAGATAGCACCCCGGCAGTGCAGGGCCTTCCACAAATTTAAGCCAGCTATTGCGCAGACAGGGACCAAAGGTGGAGGTGTCTCAATCTATATCAACAAACTCACCTCAAGACTAGTCAAACAAGATGGCTTACTCGGGCTTCTCCTTGTCCAGATTTCCACAGGCAAAGTACCGTATCATATTCTTGCAAGCTATAGGTAAACCTCTGTGATCCAAGAAATCCATAACTTGTACATACTGGAGGACTTCATCATTCAGCCCAGTACAATATCATGGACAACTTCAACTAATGCCACTGTAAATTGTGATACTTGCACAACTCCAAACTCACAGGCCCAGCAATTCCTGGACTTTGTAAACACCTTGGACCAGATAGTCTGTACATCTACTAGGGGTGTAAGCATACTTGACCTGATCCTCACAAGCATTAGAGAACTCAGTACCCCCCCCCACACACACACACACCCACACACACACACACACACACACACACACACACACACACACACACACACTGTATTGTCCTCTCTGGTAAGGTCAGACCACAAAGCTGTCTCCTTTATAATAAAAAACATTTCTGTGACCCCAGTTAACCCCGTTACATTTAGAAACTATTCTAAGGCAACCTTTCTACTACTAAGTGATAATCTGTCAAAATTTCAAGGCCACCCCCAAAACCTGAGAATACAGCTACCTATACAGATTTGTTCATAGAAATCCTATGCAGTCATGCCAGTAAATGCGTAAAGACAGCTGTGCCTGCCAGAAATAAGCCAGAACTAACTCAAAAAGCAAACCACCCTGGTGGAATCATTTATAGCTGAGATTAGGAACTGCAACACCCAGCATGATAGAAACACTTTCATCAATCTAAACAAACAGCTAAGAGGACAAAAATGAACTCTGTTAAACCCAAATTTGAGGTAAAGATATCCTCTCAGACAAAGGACAACCACCAGACTTTCTTTAGCTATATCCAGAATTTGAAAGGCAATATACAGCAGTGTGTAGAACTAATTGTAAATGGAGCCACCTACACAGAGCCGGAAACTGTAGCAAATCTGTTGGCCAACACATTCAGCTGTAGTTTTGCCCCTGTTTCCCTTGGCTGTCCCCTAGGAAATACCATCAACCAAATCTCACTAGGCAGCAGGTCCTAGATGTGCTCTCTAAAGCCAATAACACTGTATTAATTATCCCCAGTAATATCCCAGGATAATTCCTAAGTAGCCTGAAACATAACCTATCAGGACCACTGTAGTCATTGTATACCAGTAGTCTGAAATCAGGCTTGGTGCCATGTGAATGAAGGACTGCAGCTGCCATCCCTCTGCATGAATGTGGGCCTTCAGTAGGCTCCAATAATCACAGACCTGTAAGTCTGGCTAGTCTCATTTTTTAATTTCTCCAAATCTTTTGGATTTCTACTACCATGACGGGAATGGACCCGCATTCCTAAGTCAAAGTAAGATTAAAGTTCATGAATTTAGCATTGTTTCAGTCTTTTATGTCAGCCAAAAGTGCTCTTCGCAGCACCCACAATGTGCCCAGTAATAACTGCTTCTACAATTCGTACGGAGTTACATGTATTGGTAACATATCTAAATACGATTGTAGATTCTTTTTTTATAAGACCTATTGCTCGTACTACTATTGGAACTGTCTGGGTATCTTTCTTCCACATTGCTCTCATTTTCAAATCTTGATATTTTATGACTTTATGTCTCTCTGTACGCAAGACACTGTAGTCACTGGGTGTAGCGATTTCAATTATCAATGCTACTTTTATCTTCTTTTCATGGATCACCATATCTGCTTTTCTAGCATCTGTCTTTTGAACTGTTGGCAATGGGTGATCCCATATGATGTAGACTTCATTTTCTATGATGCTTTGTGGTTCATGTTTCCACTATTTTTCAGCCACTTCGATACCATAATGCTTGCACAATTCCCAGTGCAACAGTCTTGCCACATTATTGTGCCTTTCAGTATACAGTCCTTTTGCCATTAGTATGTCACAACCAGCAACAAGGTGTGCAATCGTTTCCAACTCTGTTTTACAAAACCTACATTTGTCTGTTTCTCCTAAATGTACAATGAACTTTGTAAACCAACATGTACATAGTCCTCTGTCTTTGGCCGCCAATATTAACCTTTCATCTTTTAGTTGGACTTGCCTCTCTTTAACCATTCCTGTGTTTGATCCTGATCAGCATGAGGTTCTTCCAGAAGTTTTCTATACTTGCAACTGTATTTGTGCATTTTCCACATTTCTTGCCTTCTCATCTGATCTTTCAGCTTATATTCTTTCTTTTCTTTTTTTTTCACATTCAGTTGCTGCCACATTTTTATCTACTTCTGGTTTGATTTTCATTCCGGCTAGTCTCAAATGTAAAGCCATGGAAATGACTAATAAGGATGTAGAAAACCTTGAAACACTGGATCTAAATTCAGCTTGGTTTCATCAAGGGCAGACCTTGCCTACTCAACCTGGTGAACTTCTTTGAGAAGGTCACCAAGGCAATGGATGAGGGCAAAACAGTGCATACTGCCTACCTTGACCTGGCTAAGGCATTTGATAGAATACCTCACTTGGACATTGTAAACAACCTCATGGCTAGAGACATAAACTCCTGTGTTATGCTCTGGATAAACAGTTGGCAATCAGATAGGACCCAGCAAAGTAAGATGGGGGAATCACCTCCACAAAGAGGCTGGTCACTAGCAGTGTCCCTCAGAGCTCTCGGCAAGGTATGCTCCTTTTTGGTATCTTCTTCTTGGAGGTCAAGGTTGAAGTCAAGGGTGTTTGGCTGACCAAGTTTGCAGATGATTTCAAACTAGGAGCAGTCATAGAATCTGGCCAAGATACTAGCATCCTACATGAGGGACTAACACAGACAAATGACTGGTTCCAAAGCCACGGCTTAAAACTGAATGCTAAGAAATGCATGCTGGCACCATTTAGAAAGTCAGCCACCATAGTAATTACCTCATCAGTAACACACCACTAATGTAGAATCAGTAGTCAGGGATTTGGATATATATGTAGATGGTAACCTGGCTTTCAACCAACATGTGTGTAAGGTATTAAATAAATCATTCTGTCACTCAGCTTATAAGCAGGGGCATGGCACCTAGATCTAAGGAAGTCATTGTTCCACAGTATTCATACCTTATCAGGACCTTTATTGAGTACTACTCCCCCTTCATTATGTACTTGACCAGGCCCATGCAACAACTGGAACATGCACAGAAATTCCCTACAAAAAGAATCCAGGATATAAACAGCATGTCTCCAAAACCACCAAGAAATGAATAACACTGGATGAATACAAATGGCAACAGTTCCAAAAGTTTATTAAATAAACTTTAGCACCTCAGCCAATACAGCCTTCAAGAAGTAACTAAACATTAAAATAAATTCGCCTTATATATATCCATAAATAAAACAATAAAACAATTAAGACAAACCAATAATAAAACCTGAATTAAATCAGGTATTTCCAATTGATGTTACAGTTTAACCCATGAGGTACAGGAGTGCTACATTTAAGTATAAAAAGATTCCTTGAGCAAAAGTTTTTCTTTTAACATAGCAGCATCACAGTAGTTCCCTGTAGTAATTTAAAATTACTATTGTGGCATTCCATGAAATGAACTGCCACCGAACTCTCTACTTTTTGATTTTTTATATCCCTAATATGTTCCTGCAACCTGGTTCTAAACATTCTCTTGCTTTCTCCAATGTATACCAGGTTACAGGGACATCGAAGGGCATAAATAATCCCTGCAGTTTCACAAGAAAACCACCCATAAAATCAAAATTGATATTATTAATCCTATCAAACCCTGATATTGCAAATTAACATACATTGCAGTTCCTACAAGGAATTGTACCCTTGAGTCCTAACCTCCTAATCAAACTCTCTTCAGGCAGTACAAAATAAGCCCTAACAAGTGTACCTTTTAAACTTTGTCCTCGTTTATAAGATGTCAGTGGTTTATTACACAGTATCTTCTGTAATTTTCCATCATTCATAAGAAACTTCCAGTAATGTCTAACATTTTCCATATTGTCTTACTTAAAATATTATAAGTTGTTGTGAAATAAATTTCTTCTTGTTCATCTGCATTATTCCTATTTGATTTATATGTTCTCTTTTGTCTACATGTGTAATCTTTTTCATTAATTTTGTCTAGACCATCATAAACTATGTTTATATCATACTCTCTAGTTAAAAACATTATGAATGTTTGCACAATCCATAATGTTTTTAATTAGAGAGTATGATATAAACATAGTTTATGATGGTCTAGACAAAATTAATGAAAAAGATTACACATGTAGATGTTTGCACAATAGTCAAGCCGCTATGGTGCAGCAGTAGCATTGTTGCCTCACAGCAAGAAGTTCTCCCGTTCGATTCTCGGCTGGAGCGCCTTCTGTGTGGAGTCTGCATGTCCTCCCTGCGGTTGAGTGGCATTTAAAAGACATGCGTAGAATGGGCGTGCCTTCGTTGAAGTTTGGGCGTCGAGCTGGCACCTCAGCACCGTAAAAATCTACTGCCAATCATTAGCGTACCAGAGTTCCGCTGTGGCAACCCCTAACTGGGAAAAGCTAAAAGAACAACATGGATGTTTGCACAGTCTCTCTGCATAAATCCTCATCATTGTTACAAATTCTGTTGCAATAGCATCTGTTCTCTTGCTATCTATTGTTTCTCTCCTGTTCTCTCCTGTCTATCCTCAGAACTGTATCTTTTACCACCCTCCTATCTCCTCATTACATCCTTTAACCTGTCTTTGTCTCATTCTACTAGCTTCACCCTCTCTTTTTCTCTTTCTTCACAGCACACTCGGGCAACTCTGCAGTCCATGGCTACCACCCCTCCCATACAGTCTAGGAAGAAATCTGTACTGCAAAACTAAACCAAGGTTATACTCCTTGAGCCTGAAGAGCAGAGTCAATCCACCCAGCCATTCTACATGTATGTGTTATGATAGTGAAGCTTTAACATTAGCTGTGTTACTTAGTATTTCTCAGTGTGCTAAGAACACTGACTTTTTGAGCCTTGTGCCCTCCCCCCCAACTTGTGTAGTAATCCTAACTGTCCACTAGACAGTATACACTTAATTCAGGTCCTTACTATTCTCTGTGGTTAAAACTTAACCCTCAAGCAGCCCTTTCAGTGCTGTTTGCTTTAGTTTTGTATCACTTGAGCCCCACCTGTTTATTTCCATCTCTATACATTCCCCTTCATTGTTAACATATCTCCCTACTCTAATCTGTGCATAAACTGGCTACTAATAAGCAAGTCAATGTGAAGACACACTCCCAACCTTAATAAACTTTGCTGTCTCTTCTCTCCTTCACTTTACAAGTAGAGTTTGTATTACTACTCACCCCCTCTGAGGCCTTCACTCATAGTTTTCCACTGCTTGCCTCTCTGGTTTGGCTGGTTTCTTTGCATTGCACCTGGTTCACACCCTTTTTGCTACCCCCCACCCCCAGTACTAAGTCTATATTAGATTCCTGCTGTTTATATAGCCATTGATAAATTACTAGTCTCCCATCAAGACACAAGTGCTCATCAGCAGTTGAATTCTGTTCCCTGGTAAGCCATTAGACCTCAGGAATTTCTTAGTTTTGTTTTTAGCTAACTGTTTGGTCGCTAGTTAAAGAGCTACTAGTGGCAAATATAATCTTTTTTACTTCCCCAAGTGTGAACGGTCAGTCTGCAATATAAAACTAGAGAAATAAAATATAACATTTTACAATTACTTACCTTGCATGCACAGAAATCAGGTCAGGTACCTCGTGGTTTAATTTGGCCCCACTCCACTCGCTGTGCTCAGACTTGCTCCACACCCCACCCTGCCCCCAAATCTCACCCACCCCCAGTGATGCTAAATTTAAAGCTCTAAAAACCGCATACCCCCCACTATAACCTATCAAAGATAACCTCCTAGATCAAACTACCCCCCTACCTGCCACTAATCTTCCTAGTCTTCTTAATTTACTCCTGCTTCAAATACAGTTCCAGCATAATGGCCCAGCCAGGCACCATGTTATCCCTCAAAATACTGCTACTATTTTTGCTGTTACCTCTGTTACTCATTCCATATCTCCTCACCACCTATGAAAATCAGCCCTACCCAGGTTTCCACTACCCAAAATCCCAAACTATCACTACATCAGTATCAAGCAATACTGACCACTTCATAATTCCCCACATACCTGACCTCACCATTCCTAAAAATTGCCAACCGATTAGACCCAGGTATATCAGCCCCAAAACTAAACATTACCAAAAACTTATAAACAAAATTATGAAACTCATAGTTATCTTACATTACAGCCTGACAATGGATGGAGACATTCTCGCAAACCCTGGCCCATCCCCACCTGCTGATTCCAGTTCCCAAACTAATAATGTTAAGTTGTCCATCTCGCTGTAATTCTTGCTGGTTGGGTTCAGAGCTGATCCTCGGCTCCGACTCGGCCATCTTCAATAGCTCGAGAGCTGTTTACTGGCTCGAGGCTACACCTTATCCCATAATGCCTAGCGATAGCTACCCAGATCTGGTTTGCCGCTTCAGCTGCGAGGTGTTGTTTTTCTGGCTCGAGCTTGTAGTATCCCCCCTTTTTTCTTGTAGAACTCGTTTAACTTAGAGAGTTCTCCTCCACCCCTCCTCCCCTACCTCTTCTTGTCAGGTTAGCCATTTAAGTTGGAGGCTTTCCTTCTGCCTTTCTCTTATAGGCTCACCATTTAAGTTGGAGGCTTTCCTATTATCTTAAAAAAAAAAAACCTTTAGCTATAGTCTTTATAGTAGTGTGTTTTTTGTAGACTGTATATTGCTTCTGGTTGTTACTGTTATAATTGTTTTTCCTTCTACTTTAAGGATGTCAAAGGAATCCAAGGTTTCTGGGTTCAAGAAGTGTGACTCATGCTGTCAGAAAATGTCTCTGACAGATGGGCACACTTCTTGCATCTACTGTTTAGGTGCGGTGCACCTGCAGGACTCTTGTTTTATTTGCCATGCCTTTAGTCCATGAGTCCTGCAGGAGCGTAAGAATAAACTTATTTTTACGGGTCTTTTAAAACCCCAGGATTCACCAGCCAAGAGCTCACAGCCTGTGAAATCTCCTAAATCCACCAAGCCTTCGGCTCCAAGTTCGGAGCCGTCTTCGGTTAAGGATTTACCTTCCACGTCGGTTCCGGTTGGCACCGACAAGACAATCTCCCCGTCGGCTCCATCAGAGACTTCGGAGCCATCGTGGAGCCACAAAAGGCTGAGGTCCCCTTCACTAGAATCGGTGCATTTGGCTGCTCGGTCTCCTTTACTTTAGAGTGACCGTAGTCATCAATCCTCTCACTCCTCTCGATCCTCTAGGCTGTCAGATCACGATGTGGAGAGAGTGGTCAGTAGGTTGCTAAAGTCACAGGCACTAGCCAAATTGTTGTTCAGCCCTCTTCAACAGGTATCAGCTCCATCCAATTCTCTCGATGTTCCTCCTCTGACTCCAATGAGTTTGGAGCCGGAGTTCATTGGGGTTCAAATAGTGGAACCGTCAGCTCCGATAACTCTATCTCCTTCAGTCCCGACGTCGGCTCCAATTCCCTTGGTGGTGCCTTCCATCGAGGGATCTGGGCGCCGGGGATCCCTCATCAGCTCTGAGGGGGCGAGTGGCATCAGACCCTTGTCTGACCTCGTTCTCCCTCTCAGAGCTTCGGCGCAGGTGAGCTTGGCTCCTACATCGGCCTCAGAGCCATCTCCCTCGGTGCGGAGAAAGATTCCTGTTTCTTCGGAACTGGAGCTTTCTCTGCATCGTGGCAGGGACGCCTTCAATGTCATGCGGAGTGTGCTGTCCCCTGAGTCAGCTCCACTATCAGCCCCACCGGCTCCATCCCCTGTAGTGCCTGTGCCAACCTCTGCTCCTCCTCCAGACCCCAAGTGTAGGGAACCGATGCTCCAGGACACCCCATTGGGTGTTTTCTCCTCTTCTGAGGCCTCTCCTGATCACTCAGAAGAGCCCTCTTGGAAGAAAAAGTGTAAGAGGAAGCACATTGACTCCCCTGAGTCTGTCACTTCTGATACAGACTTAGATGATTTGGAAGGGTCCCCGAGATCCCCCTCTGAAGATGTTTCCTTCTCGGACATCCTAGAAATGCTTAAGCAGAGGGGGAACTGGAATCCCCTAGCCCCTTCTGAGGATGAGTCTGTATTTCTGGATGCCTTCAGTTCCCGACCTTCCACCTCCTGGGTGTCTCCGCCTTTCGATCCACTTATGACAGTGGTGGCTCGAAAGGCTTGGTCAGCTCCGGATACAGTGGAGCCAACTCTGAGGAGACCTAGTAAATTTATTATGGCATTCCAGGATAAGCAATTCTTTTTGAAAGGTGTCCCTGTTGATGCTATGGTGGTAGCAGCAGCCACCAAAAAAGAGTTAGCGGAGACCCCTTTGTCTGTCCATCCCCCTAGCAAGGAGTCTAGGACAATGGAGAGATATGGGAAGCAAATGTTCGCTTCAGTGACCTTCTCTATGAGGTCACTGAACTACCTGTGTCATTTTACCTGACTTCAAAGGGATCTCCTTAAAGAGCTTGGAGATACCCTCTAAGATCCAACAGCTGAGGGTGCACAAGCCAAGGTAGCTTCCCAGCTAGTGACGCCTAATTCTGTTGTTAACTCCTCCATGAGGCTCATTTCCTATGCAGCCGATGGGGCGAGTAGAGCCGCTGGTACCGGGGTGGCCCTTAGGAGACATGCCTGGATGCAGCTGTGCAACTTTGCGGAACCCTTTCAAGCGTCCTTCACCAACACTCCCTTTGATGGTTCCTTTCTTTTTGTACCACAGGTGAAAGACACTTTGACTAGGTGTGAGCAAGAAGGCAAGACTCTCTCTGCCGTGGGAGTCCATTTTTCCACTCCCTCTAGACCCTACCCCAAGGGTCAGAAGAGTGGGAAAATGTGGTTCCATAAATCTCAGGGAGCCTTGCCTGACACATGTAGTGATTTTTCCTCCAGAGGCAGAGGGGGAAACAATAATAATACACCCCGCCCTCGTGGCAGAGGGGGTCCACAGAACCAGGGCAACAGAGAATCCTTCTCTGATAAGCCCTTCCAGCATCCCTGAAGGGTTGCTCGGCTGCTCAACTCTGGAGGCAGTCGGGGGAAGACTTTTGCTGTACGCAAAAGCCTGGCGAAGTTTAACACAAGACAGATGGGTACGGTCCGTTATATCAGGAGGTTACAAAATTCCCTTCCATCAGCCCCTTTCACAGTCAAGGAAGACCCTCTCAGATGTTCCACCCAATCTGAAGGAGCAAGCAGTAACAGAAGTTTCAAAACTGCTAGAAAAAAGAGCCATCCAGGAAGTCCCGGCAGACCAGCATGGATTCGGAACTTACTCAAGGTTCTTTTTAGTACCAAAAAAGACAGGGGACTGGAGACCGATTCTGGATTTCAGCAGACTAAACAGGTCTGTGCAAAGAACAAAGTTTTGGATGGTCACGCTACAGTCCATTCTACCCTTTCTGGGTCAGGACAATTGGATGTGCTCTATAGATCTTCAGGACACGTACTACCATATAAAGATGGACAGGCGCTCCAGGAGATATCTTCGCTTCCGGCTGGGGGACAGTCATTATCAGTTCAGAGCTCTGCCCTTTGGTCTCACCACAGCCTCCAGGGTGTTCACCAAATGTATGGCAGTGGTCACGGCTCACCTGAGGTGTCAGGGATTCCAGGTGTTTCGATATCTAGATGACTGGCTCCTTACTGCTACCACCAGGCATCAACTCATACAAGCACGGGACTACACAATCACAATCTGCTCACAGCTCGGCATCAAAATAAATTTTGAAAAATCTGCCTTGTTGCCCTGTCAATCTGTCACTTACATAGGAGCAGACTTGGCCACAAGGGATATGTTTGCAAGGCTACCACCAGAAAGGGTGTCCGCAATTCGTCAGCAGGTACAGGTTCTGATGCAGAGCAAATGGATCCAAGTCAGATACGTCCTTTAAACTCTGGGTTCCATGGCAGCAGCCATTCCCCTAATCCCACTGGCGCACTTTCATATGAGGATTCTTCAGTGGCTTCTGTTTACGCAGTGGTCTTTCCAAGAGCTACCCATGACTTACAAGATCATGATCACGGATGCATGCAAAAGGCATCTTTCTTGGTGGATGGTCTCCCCACTAGTTACTCAGGGCAGACCTTTCATACAACCCCCTCCGGTAGCCACAGTGACGACAGGCGCCTCCCTGATAGGGTGGGGGGGCATTATTTGGGCAGGACAGTCCAAGGCACATGGCAGCCTCACGAGTACCATCTGCACATAAATGTCCTGAAAATGAGAGCCGTGCTCCTGGTGTTGCAAGCCCTTCAAGACTCTCTTCCTCCTGGGCTCAGTGCTATTCAAACGGACAACATGTCAGTGGTGTGGTACATCAAAAAGCAGGGCAGAACCAGGTCCTACCCCCTGTGTCGAGAAGCACTCAGACTTTGGCAGTGGGCGATTTCCTCCCGTTTTTCTGATTGCGACGCACATCCCCGGGAGATCCAACGTCATAGCGGACAGGCTCAGCAGAGCTATTCTCATGCCTCATGAGTGGTCTCTGAATCAGGAAGTTGCGAATCTTGTTTTCCGCAAATGGGGACAGCCTTGCTGCAATCTCTTTGCCACCCCCTTCAACAGTAAATGCAGCAACTACTTCTCCCTTCTTCTGCTTCCGGGTCATACACCCAGAGACGCTCTAGTCCACGATTGGCCCCAGGGACTTCTTTATGCCTTTCCATCTGATACCCAAACTTATACAGAAAGCAATATTGTTGAGTTGCAAAATGATCCTCATTGTTCCCTACTGGCCTCGACAGATATGGTTCCCATTACCTTCTCGATCAACCCTGGACTCTGGACCCAATTCCAGACCTCCTGGTTCATCAATCAGGTGGGTTGCATTAATCCCTCAAAACTCTCCAGCTCACAGCTTGATTGCTCCACTTCCAACCTTAGCCAGGCTTCCCAGTATTTCCCCAGCAGTCCGTGACATTATTGTGTCCTCTCACAAGTCTACAATGAGGAAAACTTATGCTAGCAAATGGAAACGTTTTTCTTGTTGGGCAAAGACTAGGAATGTGGATTCGTTTTCAGCCCCAGTCCATGAAATCTTGGAATTCCTAGCTCAACTGTTTCATTCCAGGTCTGCTTCTTCTACGATCAGGGTACAAATGGCGGCCATCTCTAACTTTCATGTTGGTTTTTCAAACTCTAACATTATGTCTCATAAGCTATGTAAAGCTTTTTTGAGAGGGGCAACTCTTCTTAGGCCTCCAGTAAGAGATCCCCCTCCTTCTTGGGACCTTAATTTAGTCCTAACCTCCTTAAGTCTGCCCCCTTTTGAGCCAGCAGTATCCTGCTCTATCAAGTTCCTATCTTGGAAGACACTCTTTCTGGTAGCAATTACTTCAGCCAGAAGTGTGTCCGAACTTCAAGCGCTATGTGTTCGTCCTCCATACTTGGTTTTTCATAAGGACAGGGTTGCTCTGAGGACTAATCCGTCATTTAAACAGGTAAAACTCAAGTTACCTACTTTCATATCTAACTTCTCTAGTGCACACTGCAGAGTGCATTCTTTTCAATCTTACCTTTAAGCATCCCTGTTACTAGCACTTTCTCTAATACCTAAAAAGATCATCTCTACTTGACTCCAAGTAGACTTTTCTCTATCTGTTAAACCTAGCACTTGCTCCTACAGTACTTATTACCTTGATACGGCACTCTTATAGATAGCACCCCAAAAAGGCAAACCCCCATTTCTCGGTCACCCACGTCCCCCAGAATCTCTTTTAAAGTTTTTTTGTCTAGTCCTTCTAGCATGTCGAGGGATCAGTTGCTAGTGTCCTCTCCTGCTCAGCTGGTGAACCTGGGAATATTGAGGCAATGTTACAATTGCCTCATGTACACAGACAACCCTCTCCTCCTACCACAAAACACAAATACATACGAGAGATGCAATTATACGGCCAAACTGGAGGCTGAGCTCTCTCAACATAGGACTGGCAAGACCAGTCAGGAGGAGAAGGTTACCACACACACTATAGACCCAGTCTCACATAGTACCATCACAACCTCAAATCATACACATAAACACACAAAGACATACTCGGCGGCTCTGATCAAAAATCTACCAAAACAGCAGAGGCCACCAAAGCAGACACCCAAACAACCACCACCTCAGAACACAACACCTGCAACACATAGACCTCACAGTCAGTGTCTCAAACAGTCACAGCCCTTAAGGCCAAACACAATGCCAGACACACTAGTCATTGGTGACTCCATAGTCAGACACACTGACGTCCCGCTCACCAGACTGAGTAAGGAGAAGGTCACAGTAAGCTGCCTGTCGGGCGCTAGAATCCGCCACATAATGCAAGCACTCAGGTCTCTCAACAGCAGGTACAAATCCGACTCAGACATTGTCCACGCTGGTGTAAGCGACCTGAGGCGTACCTCCTTGGACTACATGAAAAGAGACATTGAGGAGCTCTCTGATTATGTAGCCCAGGCAGGTATGACCCTGACCTTGAGCAGTATCCTACCTTCACCAAGAATGATGCCACAATACAGAGATAAGATGATCAGCTTTAACAATTGGCTTAAACTCTGGTGTCATTTAAAGGGGATCCAATGTCTGTCTGCCTGGGATGACATGCTGGACAAGCCACGCTGCTTCAAGGGACGGCTTGCACCTGTCACCCTGGGATTCGGATATTGGCAAAGGCTCTTGCCACCCCATAGTGCCTTTTTAGGCAAGGCTCAAATTCTTAACCTACCACCCTAGAACACAAAAAAGGAAAAAAACTAAGGGTAATGCTGCTCAATGCCAGAAGTCTAAATCTCAAAATGCACGCACTCGAGGCCCTTCTCAGTATGGAGAACATCGATGTCTGTGCAGTGACAGAAACCTGGTTCAAGGCTCCTGAGAGCACCCCAGCACTATCAGGTTTTACCTCTTATCATGCGTTCCGCCCCCAAAATCCGGACAATACCAAGAAAGGAGGGGGGGGTATCCATATTCATCAAGGACACCCACACCTCAAGACTGGTGGCAACGCACGATGCATCGGAGACCATCCAGGTGCAATTAACCATAGGCAAGACTGCTCTGCAAATTGTAGCATGTTACAGGCCACCCTCACAAACTCAGGAACCTCACATGGCCTAACTGAAAACACTAGAGGGGATAAATGTATCATCAAACACCATCATACTAGGTGACTTCAATTACCCTAATATAGACTGGGAACACTACTCAAGCCCAAACACCCTAGCCCAAAAGTTCCTGGAATTCATAAACTCAAATGCCATGGAACAACTAGTCACCATCCCCACAAGAGGAGAAAACATACTTGATCTCATAATCACGAACATGGGAGCACAATGTTCAACACCGGAAGTATACCTCTCACTGGTGAGATCAGATCACAAACTAATCTCGCTGGAAGTCCTCATCCCACCCCCACCTGAAATAAAAAAGACCACAGTAAAGAACTTCTCGAAAGCCGACTTCACACTTCTAAAGACTAGTGTGGTCTCCTTTAAGGCCCCAGAGCCGGCGAAAAACAGTACTCAAGCCGCTGAATCACTTACAAATGCCTTCTACCAGCACCTGCAGGACTGCATGGATAAGGCAATCCCAAGCCAAACAAAGACTCTTTGTACCAAAGGCAAGCATCCAGTCTGGTGGACCCCAGCCATAAACAAACTCTACAACAAAAGGAGGAAGCTACTACAAGATAGAGCAAAATCCTTAAAAGGTAAGACACCCTTGATCACTATAAGTAAAAAACTAAGAGCTCTCATAAAATCATCCAAAGCAAATTTTGAGAGAAAAATAGCTAAAGACTCAAAAGACAATCATAAGGCCTTCTTTAGCTATGTTAGAAACCTGGGAGGAAACTCCCAGATATGCTCAGAACTAGTTCAAAATGATGTGAAGATTACTGATCCTACAGACATTGCCAACATACTGGCTGACAGGTTCAGTGCAAACTTCTCCCCTCCCCAAAGGAGAGATATCTATACCAAGCGATTGCAGCCCCCAAACATCTCCAACGCCCAAGTGAGAACTGCTCTCTCCAAAGCAAAAACACAGCATCCATGGGACCTGATGGTGTCCCCGGCTGTGTGCTCCACAAACTCAACGAGGAATTAAACCCACAGCTAGGACAGCTGTTTAATCATAGTCTTACCTCTGGATACGTACCCAGGGAGTGGCGCACTGCAACTGTGGTCCCACTTCACAAAGGCGGTGCCTCCACCGACCCTGGAAATTACCGGCCCATTAGCTTGACAAGCCTTATCTGCAAAGCCATGGAGAGGATCATAATGGACCTCATAAATAAAGACATAGGGAATTTGCAGACTTTGGATCCATCCCAGTTTGGCTTTGTCAAAGGCAGATCATGCCTTCTAAACTTGGTTGACTTTTGAAACAGTCACCAAAGCCATTGATGAGGGAAAGGCAGTCCATACAGCCTACCTTGATCTGGCGAAGGCCTTGATACAATACCCCACTCGGGTATCATTGAAAAACTCATCAGCTTAAATGTTAACCCATACATCACAAGATGGGTTGCAAACTGGCTGAGTGACAGAACCCACAGGGTCAGAGTTGCTGGCGCCATGTCAGACTCAAAGCCTGTCACAAGTGGTGTACCACAGGGCTCAGTCCTGGGCCCACTCTTGTTTGGCATCTACTTTTCCAAGTACAAGCAAACACAGGAGGGTTATGGCTGACAAAGTTTGCAGATGACTGCAAACTGGCCATAGTAGAAAACACATCTGACACAGATATCCTTCAGAAGGGTCTCACAGAAACGGATAACTGGTGCCAGAGCCATGGCCTAAAGTTAAATGCCAAAAATGCATAGTCATACCCTTCGGGAAAAACAAGGTTACCCCTAGCTACCAAATAGGTGGCAATCCACTGAGCACAGAAGAAGTTATCAGGGACCTGGGGACCCAGGTTGATAGTAGTCTGTCATTCGACACCCATGTAGCTAAAGTAGTTAGGAAGACCTTCTACATTGCCCACCTTATCATGAAGGGATTCTCATCTAGATCAAGGGAGGTCATAGTCTCCCTATACTCATCACTCATCAGACCAATGATTGAGTACAATGCCCCATTCGGAATGTATCTGACCCGACACTTGCAGCAGCTGGAGAGGCCACAAAAGTTCCTAACCAAAAGGATAAAGGGTCTCAAACATCTGTCCTATGCTGCCCGACTGAAAGAACTTCAGCTCTATTCAGTAAACACGCTTGCTCAGAGGTGACCTTTGCCTAACATACAAGGCCATGTCAAACCCAGATTTGATGAATATGCTTCACCTCAAAAATCTAGATCCGTCAGAGCCACAAGGGCGGAGACTTAAACCTCGACACAGC